>NW_006408613.1:5452840-5460023 GCF_000296735.1 Chrysochloris asiatica | reverse complement strand
ATGTTTGGGCAGTGGTTTGTTCTGTTGTGCATAAGGTCTCTATGAGTTGGCACTGATTTGATGGCAGTTAACAACAACAGCAACTACTATTTTGAGGAGGCCAGCTTTTCCCATCACATTTTGATTGCCTTCCAACCTTAGGGGCTCATCTTCCAAGGGCACATCTGACAATATCCACTAGTGTTCATAATGTTTTCATCTTCAGACACTGTACCTGAACTTGTTCTGCTGAAATTCATAAGATTTTCAGTGTGGCACTATAGGATAAGCACTGAAACAAAAAGTTAGTTTGACCATCAAAGTTGGTAGTTCAAAATCACCACCCCCTCCTTGGAACTGCTATACAGGATTGCTAAAAGTCAGAACAGACTTAATAGCATTTAACAACAACAACAACAAACATTCAGAAGTAGTCTTCCTCTCCTTCTACCTAGTCTGCCTTCATCTGATAAAACCTGTCCACCACAGTTTACCCTGTGGCTATTTAAAATACCTGTGTAGCTTCTAGCATCACAGCAATATGCTATCCTCCACAGTATCACAAAATGATAGATGATTGGTGGAAGGAAGATATGCAGATAGCAAATAAGCACATGAAACATTATTCACAATCAATGGATATTAGGAAAATTCAGAGAAATATTATCATGAGTTATCACTGCACACCTAGCTTAATGATTAAAATAAAAAATAATGATATCACTAAATTTATAAGCATGAGGATAGACTGTATAACACATACATTATTTTTTCTTTTTTTTTTAATGTTTTATTATGAATTATATGATAGTTTATATGAGAGAACTTTAGTTTTACATTCATTCCATCGTATATCATTTCATTGCCATGGTTCCAATCCCCTCCATGCATCATCTTCCAACCATAGGGTATATCCTAGAAACCCGTCCTCTACACTTCTCCCCCCCCACCCCACCCCGCCCAGGTCTTCGGCCCACAGTCCCTCTCCCTCTCTGGATCCAAATAACACATACATTATTGGAGTGTAAAATGGCACAAGCAATCTGGAGAACAGTTTGGAAATTTCTTAAAATACTAAACATGCAACTAACCAATGACCCAGAAATTGTAATCTAGTGGGAGAAAAAAATGCATATTTCTTTCAAAACCTTGTGTATATATATATATTTGTTGTTGTTGTTGTCAGGTGCCATTGAGTCAGTACCGACTCATAATGACCCTACGCACAGCAGAATGAAACAATGTCTGATCCTGGGCCAACCTCATTAGCACTGCCACACTCGATGCCATCAGTGGTGCCACCTGGCTGATCCATCTCGTTGGGGGTCTTCCTCTTTTTCTCTGACCCTTCATCTTACGCAACATGACATCCATTTCCAGCGACTGTTCCCTCTGGACAATGTGTCCAAAGTATGAGAGACGAAGCTTAGCCATCTCGGCCTCCAAGGAGCACTCTGGCTGCACTTCTTCCAAAACAGATCTATTGGTTCTTTTGGCAGTCCATGGCACTTTTAGTATTCTCCTCCAACACCACAATTCAAAGGCATCAATTCTTCTACGATCTTCCTTATTCACTGTCCAGTTTTCGCATCCATATGAGGCTATTGAAAACACCATGGCTTGGGTCAGGCGCACCCTAGTCCTCAAGCTGACATCTTGACATATATATGTTTATAGAAGCTTTATTCATAATGCCAAAATCTGGGAACAACTTAGATTTCATTCAGCTGGTGAATGCTTACAAAAAACTTTGATGCATTGATCTCATGGACTCAGCAACCTATTGATCCAAATAACAACCTAGATAAATCTCCAGATAATTATGGTGAATGAAAATGCCATGCCAAAAATTACATATTGTATGATTCCATTTACATGCCATTCTTAAAAGAGAAATTATAAAAATGGAGATAAGATTAAAGGGTTCCTGGGACTGAAAAGGAGATGGACACAGGAGAGAAATAGGATTGACTATTAAAGGACAACATGAAATCTGCATGCAAATGGAAATCTTCTGTACCTTGACTATATCAATGTTAACTTCCTGGATGTCATAATGTTCTACAGTTTTGCAAGATGTCGCCATTGAGGGAAACTGGGAGGAAGCTATGGAAGCTCTCTATATTTCTTATAATTAGTTGTGATGATCAAACAAATATCTTAAAATATATAAATAAATAAAAGCAAGTATAGTAAGTAGTTGCAAGTGCAGCATGGTTTGATGAGTATCTTACTATAGTTAAGTGCTGCTGAATTGGTTCTAACTCATAACCCTCTATAAGGTTTTAGAGGTAAGACTGCTGGGTTTGAACTGCCGATTTTGTGGCTAGTAACCCAGCATATATCCTACAGAAAACAATATAAACAAATGGGTTTCTAAAAATCATAATAGATAATCTTTAGAAAGGATAAGATATAGTTCACTAGTTCTGACTCCTAGCATTTTATTATATTATTCTATCACTAATATAAGACATTAAAATTAATTAATTAATTAATTAAATTTAAAAATAAAATAATAGCGAATATTGTCATATAGCAACTAAGAAATAAAAAAAAAAATTAACTAAGAGAATGGAATTAAGAACTGCAGAATGTTGATGTAGTAGCAAACAATTGCATAATTTAGAGCCTGCAATTGTTGGGAAAAATTATGAAACAGCTCATAAAGATAAATGCAAATTAGGAGTTGTTATGGCCCTATATATTTTTTTTATCTAGGCTGCTGCTTTTTTAATTCCCTTTTATTCATGTTCACATATCTGCATGTGTTTGGTTTAATTTTCTTCTTTGAAAAGCAGGCAAAACCAATTCTAATCACTGGACATTGTTACCAACTAACAATAATTGCACAGTACAATGAAGAAAGTACATGGGATTAAAAAAATATGGAAAGAATCATATTTCAAAAAGTTGGTAGGTGAGTCTAAAGAAATCATGTGATTTTAGGGCTACTCTTTATTTCTTTGAATGAACTCATAAAACCTATTCACCCACCCACCTTTGCTCAGCTCTAGTTCTTTTGAAAAGTACAGCCCTAATTTTTCACAGCTCCAAAGATATGCAAAATGTAGAGATATAATTGTATATTTGTGCACTGTATAAGATCTTTAAACCCACAAAGTGAAAATATTTTTTCTGAAGAATTCCAAATGAGGTTGCTTCTATCTCACTGAGCAACTGAGATACTAAATGGTATTAATTGGAAATAGCTTATGGCACTTGAAAGAGGAGTAATATGTCTTGGAAACACAATAATCTCTGGCTGAATTTTTTTGTTGTTGTTTCTTGAGGGTAATGCTTAATTAAGAACAGATTATTTATCCAATGTGTAGCCAATATTATAGCCTTTTATGCTAAAATAGAAAACAAAAAGTTTTCTGAAGAACGGTTAATGAGAGACAAGTATCTGTGCAGTGAGAGATGGTAATGTTTAACATGGCCTGTTGGTTAGATTTCCAGTGCAGCGCAGATAGAAACAAAAGGTAAGGGCTAAGCAGCAACCTATGTGTAAATCATTATGCCTTCATTAAGTTTTTAAGCTCATTATCATCATTTTTAGAAGAAAACAATATTATATTACCATTTGCCTGAAAGATATAACAAGACACAGGACTTTTGCTCAGTTTTTAAATACAGAAAAAAGTCATAATTGCTCTCCCAACCCTACGTTCAAGTCCACCATAATGTGTCCCACAACTTGTCTATTAGTTTTTCATAATGTGGTGGCTTGCATGTTGCTGTGATGCTGGAACCTGTACCACAGGTATTTTAAACACCAGCAGAGTCACTCATGGTGGACCGACTAGGATGAAGGAGAGACAGACTACTTCTGAATGTTAAGCCATTGAAAATGCCATGAAGAATAGCAAACCATTGTAAGATATAATGAGTGCTAGAAGAAGAACCGCTCAGGTTGGAAGGCACTCGAAATACGATTGGGGAAATGCTGCCTTCTCAAGGTAGACCTGACCACAATGATGCAAATGGAGTAAGACTTTAAGGATCTTCATTTGCTTATGAGGCACAAGTCAAAATGAGGAGAGACAGCTGCAAACATACAGTAATAATCAGAATGTGGAATGTATGAAGTATGAATCTAGGGAAATTGAAAGTTGTCAAAATGAATTGGAACTGAAAAACACTGATAACCTAGGCACTGGTGATCTGAAATGGACTGATATTGGATATTTTGAATCAATCATATGGTTTACTATGCGAGGTGTGACAAATTGAAAATGGATATCAGTGCATTCGTCATCAAAAAGAACATTACAACATTTATCTCAAAATATGATGTTGTCTGTGATAGAATAACATCCATATGCCCACAGCAAGACCAGTTAACACCACTATCATTCAAATTTACACATCAACCACAGAAGCCTGTGATGATGAATTTAAAGAATTCTACCTTTTGCAGTCTGAAATTGGTCAAACATGCAATCAAAATGCATTGATAATTACTGGTGATTGGAATGTGAAACTTGGAAACATAGAGAAAGGATCAATAGTTGGGAAATATGACGTTGGTGATAGGAACAGTGTTTGTTACTGCGTATTTCCTTAAGTTTCACACTCACCATTATCTAGCCAGTTAATTATTTAGTATTATAAAACCTTCAGGAATGTTCTTTATCATACAGCACCTCCCACTGTAGAGTAACTGATTTCTTATCTGTTTGCTGCCACTTGAGACTATGTTTTCTGAGGATAGATATTATTTCTCAACTATCAAAACAAAAGGTATGTATTGAATGAAACTCTTAGAATTTAGAAATCTTTATTAACCAAAATATCAAAATGTGAAGCTATTGCTTCTTGACATACCCTCCATCCAGGTAAATACAGTCCTAAAAGCAGTGTTTCCTCCGTGTGTGGCATTGTCGGATCAGCTCTGAACTGCAAACCACGATGTCGGCAGTTCAAACCCACAAGTCGTTCCCCAGAAACCCTGTACAGGGTCGTTATGACTCAGAACCGACTCAATGGCACTTAACAACAACAATACTTCCCTAAATAATCTCTGAATTATATCACCTTTAAGCAGCAGATTTTACTCATAGTGTGGCATTGTAGGATAAGAACTGGACTGTGAACCACAAGGTTGGTAGTTCAAACTTGCCAGCTGCTCCTTGGAAACCTTATACAGAGTTGCTTTGAGTCTGAACAGACTCATCAGCACTTAGCAGCAACAAACAGCAGTTTGGAGTCCTGGTGTAGTACTGTAAGATGAACACTGGACTGCTAACCACAAGGTTGGTAGTTTAAACCCACCAACCACCTTCAGAAATCCTATATGGTCACTATGAATCAGAATTGATTCAATGACACTTAACAAAAAAACAAAAAAACAAAAAAAAACCACCAAAAAAACAGCAGTTTGGACATCTTTAAGGGACTCAAATCATGTTCCTTTTCAATGATCTTTGAGTTTGGGGAGCAAAAAGAAGTCTGAAGGGGAAAGATAAGGGACGTAAGGTGGATGATGTAGCATTTCTAATTAAAATTCTCTCGTAGGACAGCTTTTGATATCCTCAAAGAATAAGCAGGTACATTGTTGTGATGGAAAAATTTTTCTTGGTGCAATTTTCCTGGCCTTTGGTGATAAAAATCACCAATGCAGTATTCCATTATCTTAAAACTTCTTCCTAATAATCCCACATTGTTTGTAAAGAATGAGACATTCCTACAGTGGAACTGTAAAATTGTACAACTGTTGAGAACAATGGTATGGCACATTCTCAAAAGTTAGAAATAAAAATACTGTATGACCCAGCAATCTTTTCTACTTGGTATATATCCTCAAGAAATAATAATAATAACATGTATAGATATATGCATGTTCATGTCATTTGCAGCAGTATTCACAATAGCAAGAAGATGGAAACAGACTAGATGCCCATCAGCAGAGGAATGACTGGACAAACTTTAGTACATACACACAATGGAATATTTAGCAATATTGAAGAATAAATAATTTATCTGCAAAACACCACATATCATGGAGGAACCTGGAGGATATTATGCTAAGAGAAATTAGTCTGTTGCAAAGGGACAAACATGTATGAGACAACTACTGTAAAAAAGTCAAGAAAAGGTTCTCATTCTATAATACATTTTCTATTATGGTTACCGGGGTGGGAAGGAAGGGAGAATTATTCACTGGGTGGTAATGTGAGTGATAGGAAAGATAGTTGAAGAGAAAGATAAGAAAAAGAGAAGGGAGAAGTGAGAAAAGAGGAAATAGCTTTCTTCTTTTTCTATATATATATATTTTTTCATGACTGGAAGGGAACAATGCATATTTATTTTCTCATATAAAAACAGTTTATACTAATTCCCCACCATTGTCCTGTGTCCATCAGAAAAATTTATCAAGATTATCCCTCTGGAATCCTTCAAAACAGTTTCCATAATCTGCTGAACTGATCTCTCTGCTTTCAATTTAACTGGCCCTGCAGAGCCCCTTAGATATCACTGTTTTGATTGACACCCTAATGACGCTACTATTATTGACAAATCTTTTTTGGAAGGTTTTTTTGTGTGTGTCAATTTTGTGGGTTTACATGGGAGAACATCAGTTTTACATTCATCGTATCGTATTTCATTTCATTGCAATGATTACAGTCCCTTCCATGTATTATCAAATAACCAAATGTTACACCCCACAGGCCCGCCACGCGCCACCACCCCCCACCCCCTGGCTGTCAGCCCACAGCCCCTCTCCGTCCCTGAGTCCCGTGTCCCCAGCCACTCCACCTGTCCACATCATCATCTCTGTCTCCATGCCTGGCGTCACTGCCTCTCTGGGTAGAGTCCCCTCTCCGCTCTTCTCACTTGATCGTCGCAAGGACCTCCACTCCTGGGCTGCAAAATCAATCACTTCACTCCTTTTTTCAAAAAAAAAAACAAAACAAAACAAAACAAAACATTTAGCTCTATATTTCCAACCCTCACAGTCAGTCCTGATGGCAATTATTCACTATTGTACAACAAGAGTCTTATCCCCATTTCCTTTCTCCAGCCGCATCCCGAAAGATTAGAAATCGTTCAGTGAAGGTTCTACCTACCCCTGCCCTGTCTGGAACTAGGCTCCCTCTTGAAAGCTTGTAAACCAGTCACTTCTTGCTTTTACAGGCCTCTCGACACCCATTTTGGGTAACCAATGTCTAAGTAGCCCATCCCTGTCAACCCTGTGTAC
>NW_006408613.1:5446823-5452442 GCF_000296735.1 Chrysochloris asiatica | reverse complement strand
GTGCATTTTCCCTCACTTCATATGAGCTGGACGCTTCATTCTCCATTCTAGTCCTCTGTGACCATGTTACTGTCTGTGGGTCCAGGAGTTCCCAGGTCTTGCTGTAATTTCTGGCCATCCAGGTCTCCACCTGGGTTCACAGGAGTCTGAGTAAGTCTAGGTAGGTTGTGTTTTTCTAAAAATGTATCCATCTCGTCTAAGTTTTTGAATTTGTTGGAGTACAGCTCTAGGTTGTATTCTGTTATCCTTTTGATTTCGTTTGGTTCCGTTGTGAGAGAGTGCCCGTGTGGTTTCTAATGTGAGTTATTTGTGTCTCATCCTCTTTTCTTTTGTTAGTTTTGTCAATGGTTTGTCAATTTTATTAATCCTTTCAAAGAACCAGCTTCTTGTCCTGTTGATTCTTTCTATAGTTTTTTGGTTTTTTTCTCATTTATTTCTGCTCTTATCTTTATTATTTCTTTTCTTTTGATAACTGTAGGTTCCCTCTGCTGGTCTTTTTCTAATTGTTGGAGATGCTGTGCTAATGTGTTAATTTTGGTTCTTTCCTCTTTTTAGATGTATGCATTTATCACAATGAATTGTCCTCTCAGCACCTCTTTCACCATGTCCCAAAAATTTTGGTATGTTATCTTTTCATTCTAGTTTGTTTCTAGGAACTTTGTGAATTTCCATTAAATTTCTTCTTTTACCCAGTCGCTTTTCAGCAGGGTGTTATTCAGTTTCCATGTATTTCACTTTATTTCCTTAGTGTTCTTATTGTTGATTTCTAGTTTTATAGCATTGTGGTCTGAAAAGATAGTTTGTAGTATTTTGATATTTGTAAATTAATGGAGGCTTGCTTTGTGACCTAAAACATGGTCAATTCTGGAGAATGTTCCATGTGCACTGGAGAAGAATGTATATTGTGGTGGTGTTGGGTTGAATGCTCTGTACACATCTATGAGGTCAAGTTGATTGATTGTGTTGTTTAGTTCTTCTGTAACATTGTCAAGTTTCTTTCTGGTTGTTCTGTCCCTTTTTGAAAGTGGCGTGTTAAAATCTCCCACTATAATTGTAGATTTATGTATTTCTTTCTTCAATTCTAGTAAGGTTTGCTTCATATATCTTGATGCTTTTCATTGTGAGTGCAGATATTTATTATGGTTGTATTGTCTTGCTCAATTTACCCTTTTATCATGATATAGTGTCTTTCTGTGTCTCTTATGCTGGTTTTTGTCTTAAAGTTTATTTTATTGGAGATTAGTATTGCCACTCTTGCTTGCTTTTGTTGCAGTTAGCTTGGTAATTTTTTTTCCCATCCTTTAACTTTTAGTCTGCCTTTGTCTTTGTGTGTAAGGTATGTCTTTTGCAGGCAGCATATTGAAGGGTCTTGTGTTCTTATTCATTCTGCCACTCTCTGTCTCTTCAATAGTGCATTCAATCCATTGACATTCAATGTAATTATCAATAGGTATAAAATAATTGCTGCCATTATGTAAAATTTTTTGGTAGTGTTGTTCATTCCTTTGTTCTGCATGCCTTCTTGTGCTGAGTTTCTGTTTTTTGTACTATTTCTTATCAGTTTCTTCTATTTTCATGCTTGCTTGTTTTGCTTGTAAGTTCATTTTCATGATAAGTTGTGAAGTATTAACTTTCTTTGGAGTTACCTTATAGTCTATTAACTTTTCTCTCCATTTAAGAGAATATATTATATCCTGTAATCTACATGACCTCCTCACCTGTTGCTACATGTATACCTTTGTTGTTACATTTATACCTTCTTTGACATTGTTATTATTTTGATCTTCGGTTGACCTTCCAGCTCCTTTGAATTTGTTGTAGTTTTGTTCTGTTCTGGACTGAGTTCCAGGTGGTGTTGCCATACCTGTCAATCTCTGGTTGTTGTCTGTTCTTGTTGGTTTTAAGTCCAAAGAACTCCTTTTAGGATATTTTTAAGTACTGGATTGGTTTTGATAAAATCTCCTAGATTCTGTTTATCCTGGAATGTTTTGATTGCACTGTCATATTTGATTGGTAATTTTGCTGGATAAATTATTCTTGGCAGTTTTTTTTTTCTTTTAGGGTTTTGTATATGTCTCCCCATTGCCTTCTTGCCTGCATGGTTTGTGCTGAATAGTCAGAGCTGAATCGGATTTGCTTGCCTTTTAAGTGACACATCTCTTCTCCCTGGCCGCTTTTAGGATTTTCTTCTTATCTTTGATTTTGGAGAGCTTGATTATTATATGTCTTGGTGACTTTCATTTGGGGCCTATCCTTCCTGGGGTTCATTTTGCTTCTTGAATATTTATCTTCTCATCTTTCAAGATGTTAGGGAAATTTTTTTCCAGAAACTCTTCAACTATCTCATCTGTGGACTTCTCTTATTCTTCCTGTTCAAGAATGCCAATAATTCTTAAGTTGTTCCTCTTCATGTTATCCAGCATGAATCTTAGACTCTCTTCAGATTTTTTTATTGTTTTTTTCAGCTTGCTCCTCTATCTTAGCCATATTGAGAGATTTGTCTTCCAGATCCTTAGTTCTGGCTTCCATCTCTTCTATTCTATTCCTTTTCCCTTTCAGTGTATTGTCCATTTTAGATATTTTATTATTAATCATCTGGACCTCTTTTTACAGTTTTTGAATTTTTTTTAATGTTGTATCAATCTTGTTTGATTCCTCTTGTAGTAATTTCTTTACTTCTTCCTTGTTTTTCTCCACCCCTTTTCAGAGCATTTGAATTTGTTTCCATGTCATTCTTCTGAATTTTTTCTCAGGCAAATCCAAAACCTGCTCTTCCTCTTCTGGGAAGCCTTTGTCTGTCTCCAGTGCATTTTTCTCAGTTACTCTTTTCTGTTTGGGGGCATGTTTTGAGATCATTTATTGTGTTTGAGATCTTTTGTTTGTCATGTCCAGTAGTTATGTGGGTTTTTTAATTCTTAAATGGATGTTTGTTGTTGTTATTAAGCTTACTGGGTGGATATGATCAGGAGATAGGCTTCCCTTTTCACATGTAATGTTTTGCAGCTGTTATTGCTCTTGTCTCAATGGTGGAGTATTATGGGGCATGTTTGTAACTTGGCAATATGGCCATGATTGCTGACCACTCTTCGGTAATATAGGGAGAAAAAGCTTCCACCTCCAGAAAAAAATGTGTGAAAAAAAGTCTGAAAGTAGAAGCAATATAAAAGCAGAGACAAGAACCTCCACTTTGAAACAAAAATAAAACTATGGCCTACTGTTCAGTAGCCTTGCTACACAGGCAGTGTGTGTGCACCATAGAAGCCTCTAGTTGGTTGGGGGTGTCCACTCATTCTGGCCCCTCCTCTAGTCACCACTGTAGAGGTGCACAGATAGATATTGAGAAGTTAATAAGAGAAAGATTGTTTACTATTTTTTTCTCTGAAGGTTAGTTAAGTATCTGCATGTGCACAGTGTAATTCTTGAAATAGTTGCATCTTTTTATGTTGGGGTTTACAGATTGTTCATATGGTTTGTCTATTAGTCCAAACCTGCAATTTTTTTTTCTGGTTTGGCCAGGGTTATGGTTCCAAAACAAGTTAACTTTAGTGCTGGGACCCACAGGCAGAAGTCAACAGCAGCAATCAAAGGATTTGTCCTTGAATGGATGGGGCTCTTTCTCTCTGTGCTATGAGAAAGCTGTGGTCTCAATGCTGGACTTTTTGGGGAGTGTGCACCCACCCACCTGAAGGCATCTGGGCAGGGCAAAGAAGGCAGGACAGGGAAGAGGAGGAAAAAAAAAAAACATGTAGAATCTTTCCACACCTCCTTTTGCAAATGTCACTCTGCCACTTTTACCATGGGTTCCCTGTGCCAGTCTGGCTGTAGTCCTGCCTTCTGACTACCGCCCATGTGGGATGGCCACAGAAGGAGTTCCATGCCTTGATTGATTTCTAAAAACTCAATGTTTTCTTTTATACCATGATTTTTCCACTGGTGGTTGTGGGAAACTGACACCCTGACCCTTATGCTAGATCCAAAGTTCTGGTGCAGTTTCATGAGAGCTGCAGCTCTAGGTTTTCAGCCCCTCACCTGCAGAGCCTGTCCTACCTGACTTTGCTCTGCTGCTGCCAAACTGGAAATATTATTGACAATTCTTGTATGCAGTCATCTACTAATCACAGAGACACAGCTAAACATGCTTTGTTTGAAATAAACTTGTGCATGTAGGAACTGAAACAATCACGGAAGCACTTTTTTAACTTACTCATCCACAGGAATATGAAGTACTCCTAATAAAATTTTCAAAAGTAGTATATTATATATTTTCCATAGAATGTGTATACATATCTATTCCATGTGTGTGTGCATAAGCAGGAGGTATATATGTATATTACACATTCAGAGAGACAGAGAAATCAGACTATAACATTAGACACAATAGTTTTGGAAATCTAAAATCCAGCATCAATTTTAGATTTTAGATCTTAGTTTCGTTATTTACTTGTGATATAATCTTTTGAGCATGATTTATAACCTGGAAAAGTAAACACAATATTTACTACCTATCCTAAAATGTTGTCAAATTTAAAGTAATAATAATAATGTATATAAAGGGGATTTATAAATTACTGTGATCTGATATGTCACTGTAAGATAAGCACTGGACTGAGAACCTTAAGGTTGACAGTTCAAACCCACCAGCTGCTCCTCAGAAATCCTATACAAGGTGGCTGTGAGTCAGAACTGACTCAGTGGCACTAAACAACACCATGATGGTATATGATATTATTTTCACTATATTTATTGATAAATGAAGCTTTATCCAATTTCTCTCTTACTTAGACTTAATTCAAACTTATTTTTGTCATTTTATGCTGTAAGCCCATAAGTGATTAAATCTCCCTTTGACTTTGAATAATATGATGAGTCATTTATATAAACATTTATAAGATTGATCATGGAGGTAGCTCATAAATAATTTCTGGCATACACTCCATTTGTCTCCTCATTATTTATAGACAATTTAAAATATTACAGGCCAATTTAGCACTTATTAAATATCACAATGCCTCATCATTAACCTTGAAGGAAGAATGGTAACCTTTGCAGTAGAAACGCTAGGATTATGTCCCATTGTTCCTGGTTTATTATCACACTAACAAACCATGGGGAAACAATTGTTTCAATGCATCTTACTGTTTTGAGCCACTCATCTGTCCGTTTATAATACTGTGGTGTTTGTGTGTTGCTGTTATACTAGAAGCTATGCCATTAGTAATTCAAATATCTATGGAACCATGGGGTTTCAGTGGAATTTCCAGACTAACCTGACTGAGGAGAAGCCTGACAATCTATATTAAAAAAATAAATAAGTGGCCAGTGAAGACATTATACACAGCAGTTAATCACTGTATGATACAGTGCCAAAAGATGAGCCCATTCAGGTTCGAAGACAGTCTATATTATACTGGGGAAAAGCTGTCTTTTCAAAGTACTTGTTTTATTGTGTTATTGAGTCAATTCTGACTCAGTGGCACCATTTAGAGTTTTTGAGAACAGTTAATTCTTTTTTTTTTTTTTTAAATGTTTTATTCTGAATTATGTGATGGTTTACATGAGAAAACATTAGCTTTATATTCATCCTATCGTACATCATTTCATTATCATGGTTACAATCCC
>NW_006408613.1:5445049-5446179 GCF_000296735.1 Chrysochloris asiatica | reverse complement strand
CATTGAAGCCAGGTCAAGTGGGTATTATCTGCAAGTATGGGTGTTCTTATGCACATTCCCTCACTTCTTATCAGCTGGATGGTTCACTCTCCACTCTAGTCCTCTGTGGCTATGTCACTGACTCTGGGCCCAAGAGTCCCCAGGTCTTGCCACACTGCTGGAAAACAAGGTCTCCACCCGGGTTCACAGGAGTCTATTGAACGTTGTAGGGCTTATCTTGCAGCTTCGTTGTTGTTTTTCCCTTACTTCCCCTTATCAGTGACAAACGTGGTCACCAATCAGACCGTGTATTCCCATTGAGTCTTAATCTTGGGAGGGGGTTTGCCCTGAGGGGACCTGGCCACTTGACTTGATGTCTCCTGGGTGAGCAACTCGCTTGTTCTTGTAACAATCAGTTGGACTGCTTATATTGTTTTGTAGTTTTCCTGTCTGTCTTTCTTTCAAGAAGTATTTTCTGTTCTTCTAGCCACTCCAGGCTTGTCTGCTTGTCCTTTCAAATGGAAATTTCCTACTTCAGAAGGTTCTGGATGTGGTTCAGCAGGAACCCTCCTTCACTGGAAACGTTGTAGCCCCATTTTAGGTATTCCAATCAGTTATATGCAGAAGACAGACTTACAAGCTTTCTATGGTGATATTTCAGGATATTCCTTTTTCTCCCCCTCAAGTGTCTATTTTATAATGGTATGCCAGGGAAACCAAGATTCAAAAAACAGCCAAATATATTAACATTATTTCCCCCCTTTCCCTATTCCAACTATGTTTCAATCCCTGTATCCAGAGCCCTGTTGTACCAAGGTTGTACATACATCATTATTTACCACTTAGCCCATGCAAACCTGCCTAATTGGTTTCCCAACCACTTCGATCTTCCATTTTCCTCCCTCTTCTTGTGTATTGTCCTCCACCCTAGCACCCAAACTATCCTGTATCTATTCCCTACCCTGTGCTCCACCTTCCCTTCCCTCCCCTCACCACACCCACTATATCTCAGTAACCAGCAAAAACTCCACACCCCACCCCCCTTTAGTATGGGTTCTTTTTCTCAGTCTTTTACAGTAGTGGTCCTATGCATTTTGTGACTGACTAATTTCACTCAACATAATATTTTCAAGGTTCATCCATGTTATGTG
>NW_006408613.1:5442634-5444314 GCF_000296735.1 Chrysochloris asiatica | reverse complement strand
GTGACTAGAGGGGATGCCTGAGCAAATGGACACCCAACCCCCACCCCTAGAAGGTTCTACTACGCATGCACATAGATCTCGAAATTTAAAGTGACAGTTTCCACTTAAAACCGAATGACCACCACTAGTCAGTCAGGTTGAAGTACTGTGGTGGCTTGTGAGTTGCTGTGATTCTGAAAACTATGCCACTGGTATTTTAAACACCAACAGGGTCACCCATGGTGAACAGGATTCAGATGAGCTTCCAAAGACAGACTAAGAAGAAAGAGTGACAAAAACTACTTCCAAATATTTAGTAACTGAAAACCTTATGAATAACAGAGAAACACTGTCAGATATAGTGCCGGAATATGAGCCCCTCATGTTGCAAGACACTCAAATAAGACTGGGGAAGAGCTGCCTTTTCAAAGTAGAGTTGACCATATAATGCGAATGTAGTAAAGCTTGTGGGAGAAAAGCCTACAGAGTTTTCATTTGCTGATGGGGCACAATTCAAAATGAAGAGAAACTGCTGTAAGCATTTCTATCACCAAAGTCATATTTTCTAACTATTGTTCCTTCCTCTCTGTTTCAAATGTTCATATTCCAATTACCAGTAATTATCAATGCATCTTGATTATATGTTGATCAATTTCAGACTGAAGAATTGGGAAAATTCTTCATTTTCATCATTACTGGTTCATAGAGACTCTATGCACAACAGAATGAAACACTGTCAGGTCCTGCACTAACCTCACAGTCATTGCTAAACTTGAGCTCATTGTTGCTGACACTGTGAAAATCAATCTCATTGATGTCTTCTTCTTTTTGCTGACCTTCCATGTTACTAAGCATGATGTCTTTCTCCAGGGACTGGTCCCTCCTGATAATATATTGGAAGAATGAGAGAAGTCTAGCCATTCTGGCTGTAGGTCTTCCAAAACAGATTGGTTTGTCCTTAGGACAGTCTATGGTATTAATATTCGACTCCATAACTCAAATGAATCATTTATTCTATGTTTTTGTTTATTCACTGTACAACTTTCACATGCTTATGAGATTATTGAAAATACTATAAATTGGATTAGGCACAATTTAGTCCTCAAATTGACATCTTTCCTCTTGAACACTTTAAAGAGATCTTGTGCAGCAAATCTACCTAATGCAATACATCATTTGATTTCTTGATGCTTCCATGAGTGTTGATGGCAGATCAGAACAAAATGAAGTCTGACAACATCAATATTTTTTTTCCCTATATACTGATGTCATTTATTGGTTCACTGGTGAGAAATTTTGTTTTCATTACATTGCGGTGGAATCATACAGAAGGCTGTGGCCTTAGATCTTCATCAGTAAGTATTTTACATCCTCTTGACATTCAGCAATCAAGGTTGTGGCATCTGCATATTACAGTTTGTTAATGAAACTTCCTTCAATCCTGATGACACTTTCTTTTTCATAAAATCCAGCTTCTCAGGTTATTTGCTTATCACACAGGTTGAATAAGTATGGTGAAACAATACAACCCTTGCTCACATCTTCCCGATTATAAACTATTCAGTTTCCCTTGTTCTTTTTGAACAACTGCCTCTTAGAATATGTACTGGTTCTTTATGAACACAATTAAGTGTTCTGGAATACTCATTCTCAACAATGTTGTTCATAGCTTGTCATGATCCAAACAGCCAAAAGCCTTTG
>NW_006408613.1:5439344-5440691 GCF_000296735.1 Chrysochloris asiatica | reverse complement strand
GATGAGTTGAACATGTACATATAATGAGAGGTAGCTACATGGCAGAGTAGTGCAACATGTTCATATACAGAGTTCAAGCTACATAGCAGATGAGTCCAACGTGTCCACGTACTGAGAGCTAGCTACATGGTAGAGTAGTCCAACATGTCCATATACAGAGTACAAACTACATGGAAGATTAGTTCAATATGTCCATATACTGAGAGTTAGCCACATGGCAGATGAGTCGGAAATGTGTTTAATTAGAGATCACGCTACAAGGCAGATGAGTCCAACATGTTCTTTGGAATGGGTACAAATAGCCAATAAATTGGCCAGGTAGTTGTCTTCCTAATCTTGGTATAGATGTGTGAGTGCCTCTAGTGCTGCATCATTTTGTTGAAAGATTTCTATTTGTATTCCACCTACTCCCAGAGCCTTGTTCGTTGCCAACGTCTCAATGTACTTTGGACTTCTTCCTTCAGTATCAATGACTTTGATCATATGTTACCTCTTCAAATGGTTCAACATCAACCATCTCCTTCTGGTACAGTGACTGTGTATTTCTTCCATTTTCTTTTGAATATTTGTGCATCATTCAATATTTTGCCCATATTGTTGTTGTTCAAGTACCATCAAGTCAGTTCCAACACATAGCTACCCTATACAGCATTTCCAGTGAGCGACTGGTAAACTTGAATCTCCGACCTTGCAGATCAAACCAACTTTGCAGTCCAGCGCATTAAATCTTTAAATATTGCAAGTCAAAGCTTGATTTTTTTTTTTTTTCCAATTCTCTCAGCTTGAGGAATGCTGAATGTTTTTTGCCTTTTTGGTTTTATAACTTCAGGTCTGGGCACATTTTTTGATAATGTTTGACTTTGTCTTCTCGAGCTGCCTTTTGAAATTCTATATTCAGCTTTTTTACCTCTTCATTTCTTCCATTTGCTTTAGCATCTCTACACTGAAGAGCAAGTTTCAGAGTCTCTTCTGATATCCACTTTAATCTTTTCCTTCCTTCTTGTCTTCTTAATGACCTTTTGATTACTTCCTGTATGATGTTCTTGATGTCATCCCACAACTCTTTGAACTTTAGTATCTAATGCATCAAATCTGTTTTTCAGCTGAATTATAAATTCAGATGGGATATGTTCAAGATCCTATTTTGGCTCTCATGGACTTGTTTTAATTTTCTTCAGCTTCAGTCTGAAATTGCATATGAGCAACTGATGATCTGTTCCAGTCTGCCCTTAGCCTTGTTTTGGCTGATAGTATGGAGCTTTCCCACCGTATCTTTCCACAGATATAGTCAATTTTATTTCTGTGTATTCAATCAGGTGAGATCCATGTGGGCATGTCTTTTATGCT
>NW_006408613.1:5416178-5438697 GCF_000296735.1 Chrysochloris asiatica | reverse complement strand
TGGAATACCCATTCATTGCAAAGTTATCCATAGTTTATCATGATCCACCTAGACAAAAAACTTTTTATAGTCAATGAATCTTTCTGGTATTCTCTGTTTCCAACCAAAATCTATCTGATGTCAACAAAGATATCCAACAATCTGAATCTGACTTGAGCCTCTGGCAGTTCCCTGTCAATGGATTGCTGCAGCCATTTAAAATTATCTTCAGCAAAAATTTACTTTCATGTTATATTAATGATACTGTCAAATTATTTCTACATCCCTCATTGGGTCATGTGTCTTTGAAATGGGCACACCTATGGATCTCTTCTTGTTAATTGGCCAGGTAGTTGTCTTCCAAATTTCTTGGCATAGATGAATGAGTGCCTCCAGTGCTGCCTCAATTTGTTGAAATATTTCCATTTGTATTCCATCATTTCCTGGAGCTTTGTTCTTTTCCCAATGCTGTCAATGAACCTTGGACTTCTTCCTTCAGTATTATTGGCTCTTGATCATATACTGCCTCTTGAAATGGTTGAATATCAACCATTTCTTTTTGGTTGTGACTCTGAGTATTCCTTCAATCTTCTTTTGATGCTTTCTACATCACTGTTTTTGCCCTTAGAATTTTCCAACAAGGAAGACCAGTTAATATCACTATTACTCCAAGTTACACACCAACCACAAAAGTCATTAGTTATGAAATTGAAGAATTCTACCAACTTCCTGGTGTGACACTGTAAAGTAAGCACTGGATGCACGGTCGATTTGAACCATGAGATCCGCAGTTTAAATTCACCAACTGCCCCTTGGAAGCCCTAGAGAGGGTCACTATGAGTCAGAACCGACAACAACAAGACATTATGAGAAACTTGTTCTTGTGAGAAAAAGGAAGGAGCCCTGAGGAGGAGAAAATTTATGTGACTCCTTGAAACACAGGAGAACACAGATGGCATGCTCTCTTGGTCAGGTGCTAGGATTTTGGGGTCCTGGTGTGGTGCTGTAGGTTAATGTGCTGGACTACAAAGTCGGTTTGAACCACAAGGTTGGTAGTTCAAGCTCTTCAGTTGCTCCTCAGAAATAGTGCTAAACAACAACAACAAAAACAACTTGTTCAGTCTGAAATTCATCAAGCATTCAATCAAGATGTATTTATAATTACTGATGATTGGAATGCAAAGGTTGGAAGAAAAGAGGAAGAATCAATAGTTGGAAATTATAGCCTAGGTGATATAAATGATGCTAGACATTGCATGATAGAATTTTACAAGACTAAGGATTTATTCATTACAAATACCATTTTTAAACAACATAAAATATGCCTATGCAAATGGATCTAACCAGATGGAATACACTGAAATTATTAGATATTTACTAGAGTGTGGTAGAAGATCTTGGAAAATCTCCATATCACCAGCCAGAATAGTGCCTGGAGCAAACTGTGGACTATACCATATGCAAATTCAGAATGAAATGGAAAAAAAAATGAAAACAACTAGGAGAACCAAAATATGACCTTAAACATATCCCAACAGAATTCAGAAATCATCTTAAGAGCAGATTTGATGCACTAGACACTAATGACCATAGACCAGAGTGTTGTGATATGACATCAAGAACATCATACAGGAAGAAAGCAAAGATTGTTAAGAAGACAAGAACGAACAAAAAATCCAAAATGAATGTCAGCAGAGACTCTGAAACTTGTTTCTTTTTATGGAGATGGTAAAGCAAATGGAAGAATTGAGACAGTAAATGAGTTGAATAGTGAATTTCAAAGGACAGCCCAAGAAGAAAAAGTTAGTATTTTAAAGAAATGTACAAAAGACCTGGAGTTAGAAAATCAGAAGGGAAGAACACATTCATCATTTCTCAAGCTAAAAGAACTGAAGTTATTTAATGATTCAAGCCTTGACTTGAAATATTGAAGGAATTATGGGCAATGAATATGAAAGATCAAAGAATTGATGTCTTTGAACTAACTATGGTGTTAGGTTATAATATTAAATATTCCTTGTACTGCCAGAAGAATAATGCATCTGTCTTATAGTTAGACAAAGACGTAAAGTTAGAGTGGTTCTTATAAATGAAAATGGAGATTTCATATCATGTACTTTAGACATGTTTTTAGGAAGAACCTGTCTCTGAAGAAGGACATCATATTTGGTAACTTAGAGGATCAGTGAAGAAGAGCATTATCTTCAATGAAAAGGACCAACACAATGCCTGCAATAATAGATTTAGATTCAAACATAGCAAAGACTGTGAGGATGGTGCAGGGCTCATCAGTATTTTGTTCTGTTTTACATAGGTTAGCTATGAGTCAGAACCTACTCGGAAGCAGAAGGGGTCTTTTGTTGACACCCATTCCAACAATGATTAATGCTTATCACAAGTATAACAGGGTTCCAGGCACTGTTCTGTGAGTTTTTATTGGGAGGATGGTCTGCAGCAGCCCTTTTGCCTTTTATCTAGGCTGCCTAATCAGATGACTTGGGCCCAGAATAGTTCCTGATTATGAAGACTGAGAACTAAAATTCTTTCTTTCTCCTAGTTTTTTCTCCTTATAAGAGAGTCTCCTTCTCTGTTCTGGATCCATATCTTTATATGTTTCCTCTGTGAATGGAATGGAGTCCTACACTTATTGCTCAAGAATGTTATGTGCAGAACACCAGGTTTTCATCAGCTGTGGGGAGCCACTAACTGGCTATGGGGTATAGGGTCCACTAGTAAAGCTGACCTTGCTCAGTTTCTTCTCTGTGTGAATAAAGTTTTGTTTCATGCACTGCCTGTGCGTATTTTTTTTTGTTGTTGTTAGCAGTCATTGATACTTTGAAATACATTTACTCAATCAATTTGCACAAGAATCCAAGAAATAGATCATTTAATTATCATTATTTTACAGATAAGGAACTAAAGTCTGGCAAACTTAAGTTAATTGCCACAAAGTCATACAGCTGGCAAATCCTGGGCCAGGATTCTAACCCAGATAGTCTGTTTCCAAAATTTGTGCACTTAAGCACTATAGTCCTCTGCCTCTGTCTTGCCTATACTGGCATGGCTGGGAGAGTTGTAAATGAAACTTATAATATCTTCTTGTTGTTAAGTGCCTTTGAGTCCATTCTGACTCACAGCAACCCTGTGAAGGGACTCCAAAGAGCAGCAGGTGGGTTTGAACCACCCATCTTGCAGTTAGCAGTTCAGTGCTTATATTATGCATCACACCAGATTTTCTTGTGTGTTATTGTTGTTAAGTGTCATCAATTTGGTTCCGACCCATAGCAACCCTGTATAGGGTTTCTGAAGAGCAGTTGGTGACCTTACAGTTAAAATGGTTTTGCAGTCTGGTACATTAACCAACAGTGCCATACTACCCTCTATTTCCCAATGAAATTAGAATTTTTACTCCATTGAATTTAGAGATGGCCATATGACTCGGTATAACTAACGTAATGTGAGTTGTTGTTGTTATTAAGTGTCGTCAAGTCTATTCTGACCCATTGTGACCCTGTATAGGGTTTCCAAGGAGCAGCTGGTGAACTTGAACGGCTGACCTTGCAGTTCAAAAGACTTTGCAGTCTGGCACATTAACCAACAGCACCACACCGGGACTCTTTAATGTGAGTAGAGATAAGGAAATCATGTGGATCACTTCTAGGCTAAAGTACCTAATTGATCTTCATTGATGCTTCATCCTTTTCTTCCCTGGCCCCCAGATACTGTAGAAAAATATGGTGCAATATTGATATCATATGGTGAAACTTCTATTAGACTGAGTGGTATTTTTGGTGGTAGGTTGCGATCAAAACACTTCAAGCCAAATGATAAGCAACCCCTTTTGCAGCACTTTAGGAATATGGTCTTAAAGAATTTTAGTTTTATGTTGCAGAAAAGTTCATCACGCAGTTCTATATTTTTGTTCTTTTATATATGAGAAAAATATAAAGACAGTGCTTCTTATTAAAATCATGTGATCAAAAAGCTAATTTGTATATTAAAATGTTTAATATGATATTATATATTCATGAATTTATAAGGAAAACAGCTATTATATTATAAAATTATATAAATATTATTAAAAGGCTATTTTTCTTTTTGCCATCTTTGAGATATTTGCAACACATTTGTTAAAATGATTTATTAATCTTCTCAGAACAGAATATTATTAAGGTAATTTGAAGGAAAATGTGTGCTACTATAAATGTTCTGCTATTTCTTGATGTTCTTTAGAAGTTTTTACTTATTTTTTTAATGAACAATTGAGCATAATTTTTTTTTAATGTGCTTTTTGATATAGGAAGCAATTACTTGTAAATTGGTGAAAAACATAACTTTACATATTACTATATATATTCCCCATAATACCTTAAGTAATGTTGTTAAATGCCATTGATTCTGTTCTGACTCATAGCTACCCTGTAAGGGGTTTCCGAGGAGTCTGAGTTGTATTTTGAGTTGTGTTGAACCACTAACTTTGTGATCATAAGTCTAGTACTTATTCTACAATGCCACACTAGGAGTCCACTGTAACTAATATGAATTGATAATTTGAGCTTAAAATCTAAGGTAATAAATAGCAGTGTTTTTTAATAGAATGAATTGGAAATATCAACTCTGTAGCATTCTTCAAACATAATACAAATTGGATACATTTCCTATTTATGCTGATAACTATAATTCTTTTCCAACTATGAAACAACAAATCTATGAAATACAATTGAAAATGCAATCTGTTGAAATGTGCAAATTAAGATACATAAATTTTAAAATGATATATGTCATTTCAAACAGATGAAATCCTATTTATTCCTAAACATGGTTATATAAGGATTTTTTTTTTACATATTTCACTGATAGGCAATATAAAGTCAATTCAGAATCTAATTTCTTTTCACTGGACAATGAACTATAAAATAAGTTGTTTCATAATAAGCAAAGAATTCATTCCTGTATGCATATGATGTCAATCAATGTTTTGAATGCAAAATTCCAAAGAAGCTTAAAAACTAATTATTTATCCTTCCCATCTTGCTGAAGTATCTTTGAAATTGTTAAAGTATTTCTCTTTTTTCTTGGGAGTTTGGCAAGAAAAGAAAGAGCTATTTTCTATGCTCAGGGATTCTGAGAGATGAACAAATTATGTGACTTGACCATGCAGAAAGTTAGTTTCAAAACCTCAGCTAGAAGCTGGGTTATCTGCAGGGATTTAAAAGGCAGAAATGCTCTTCTGAAATCAGATCCCATCCCCTTCTTTTGTTATCTAAGTATGTGATTCCTCCTTTTGCTTTCCTTTGTATAAATGATAATTTAATAACAAGTTTATCTATGGTAGTAGATATGCATCCTTTAAACAGAATAGAGAGTTGTGTTCCCAGTGTGATGTCTAAAAAACAAATCTGTTTCAAGTAGACACATAAATCAAATTTAAACAAGGAGCATACAGTACTTGCTACAACCAGTGCCAGAATTGAAGACAACTGGAGACTTAGACTTAAGGGTCCCTGAGGTCATGAAAAATAAAATCCTATGTCTTCTAAAGGAAGAATTCAAGAACTTCCTCACAAGGGGGCAGACTCAAAATTCCTTTTAGAAGATCAGATCATTCAAATTTTGCCTCTTTCTCTAGCACTTCTTCAGTGAATTTGAAGAATTGAGTGCTACAATTGATCATGCATTCTTATTTGGCAAACACTACTCCTTTGCTTTTCAAAGGCCTTTAAAGTCAATGTCAATCCAGGACCATTCGTTTTTCAGATTCCTAGGCACTGTTCATTTTTCTTGGCAGTGATACTCTTATTTCATGCAATGTGTTGAAAAATGTGGACATGATCTTAACAGCCTAAGACAATGATGCTGCTGTTATCATTTGCTGTTTGAGGATGAAGCCATTAGAAATAAAGCAAAATGATATTTGTTTTTCACACATTAATATTTTTGTTTTTGTAAAATAGTATGGTAACAGCATCTAGTTTATTCTACCTAATATTCGTTGTTATTGTTGTTATTAGGTGCCATTGAGTCGGTAACAACTCATAGAGACCTAATGCACAGCAGAACGAAAAACTGCCCGATCTTAGGCCAACCTCACTATTGTTGCCACGCTTAAGCCTATTGATGCTGCAACTTTGCCAATCCATCTGCTGGGGGTCTTACTCTTTTTCTATGACCCTCCATCATACCAAACATGATATCTTTTTCCAGTGACTGGTCCCTCCTGAGAATATGTCTGAAGTATGAGAGATGAAGCATGGCCATCCTGGTCTCCAAAGAACACTCTGGCTACACTTCTTCCAACACAGATCTGTTGGTTCTTTTGGCAGCCCGTGGCACTTTTAATATTCTCCTCCAACACCATAACTCAGAATCATCAATTCTTCTATGGTCTTCCTTATTCACTATCCAGCTTTCACTTGCATATGAGGTTATTGAAAATATCATGGTTTGGGTCAGGTGCACATTAGTTCTTAAGCTGACATCTTTGCTTTTCAACACTTTAAAAAGGTCTTGTGCAGCAGATTTTTCTAAAGCAATACATCATTTGATTTCTGGACTTGGCTCCCCTGGACTTGTTTTCATTGTCTTCAGCTTCTACCTAATATACATATGGTAAAATTGCAAAGTTCTTGTTTTTCAGTGATATAAAATGATTCTCTCAGCTTGATTATATAATTTTGTTTTTGAGCTCTGTAGTGATTGTTACTAGATGTCATTTGGTCAGTTCTGTCTCATAGCAACCCTATGTATCACAGAAAACAGCCTGGTCCCATGACATTCTTATAATGATTCTTGTGATTGAGCCCATTGGTATAGTCACTGTGTCAATTCATCTCATTGAGGGCCTTCCTCTTTCTAGATGACTCTCTATTTTACCGAACTTGTATCCTTTTCTATGGACCAGTCCTTTTTTGCTGACACATCCCAAATACATGAGACAAAGTCTCAACTTCCTGACATTATTTTTTTCAACACAGATTTTTATGCTCTTCTGGTATGGTAGTCCAAGGTGTATTTAATATCTTTGCTAATTCCATAATTCAAAGACTTCAAATCTTCTTCAGTCTTCCTTATTCACTGTCCAGCTTTCACATGGGTATAAGGCAACTATAAACATCATGGCTCGAGACAGGTGTATCTCAGTTCTCAAAGTGTCATCCTTGCTCTTCAAGATTTAAAGCAGTTCAGACTGTGGAACAGACCATCAATTACTCATATGCAAATTCAAACTGAAGCTGAAGAAAATGAAAACAAGCCCACAAGAGCCAAAATATGACCTTGAATATATCCCACCTGAATTTAGAGATCATCTGAAGAACAGATTTGATACTGATCAGATAGACAGGTAAAACTCTTAGACTATAACCCTTGGTCACCTTTCAGATCTGCAACTGAACTCACCACCAATCAATATACAGGCATATGGTGAGGACAACAACACAAGTGAGGTATACACATCATAGAATACTCAACCCTTTTAGATATAAAGGGAAGCATTTACCAAAGGACAAAGTTTAGAAGAGTTGGGAGAGAAGGAGGAATAGAAACAAGAAACAAAGGGAAGAAGTGGTGGCTGTGTGCCGTGGAGTCAGTTCAGACTCTTAGTGACTCTGTCACGGGAGCAGAAAGCCTCATCTTTCTCTCGTGGAACAGCTGGTAGTTTCCAACTGCTGACCTTAGGGTTTGCAGCCTGATTTGTAACCACTACACTACTAGAGCTCAGTGATATTACAATGAAGCAATTGCAACCATTAGGATGAAAGGAAGTGTATGACTTTTTAAAATGTATAACTGATGATCTGCTTTGTAAACTTTTACTCATTTTCCAGTAAAAATATAAAAGAAAAATAAATAAATAAAAAGGTAAATATGTAGATTGCTTAAACAAACATTGATAAACATTAAAATAAAACAGATTAGGGATAATTCTTTTAAACCACTTTCTTAAGAAGGGGATAAGCAATATAAGATGATGATACTAAGCAGAATAATTATACTTTTCTTCTTTGGCTCTTACTCGTATTTCTCATGTTTTAATAAGTATTTTGCTATAAATCTATGCAAACTAAAGGCTTTCATTATTCTCTCAATCCTCCACTCTTCCCCATTCCCTGTGGGAACCACTGGGAGAAGTTTATAAGTGTATAGTATACATTGCTTAATAATCTGCATTCGTTAACATATACTTTCAAATATGGTATTTATTTCAATATAGCTAGATTAAAAAATGGATCAGTGCTTCTTGTTTTTGCACTACAAAATAGACTATTTCTTTTCTTGAACTGTCTATATTTTGTTGTAGCAGAATACTTAGGTGAACACCTGAGTGTGAAATACTTGGAATGTGTTCATAGTTACCTTTCAATCAGTTCTCACTCAAAGTGATTCTGTGTACAATAGAAGGAAACACTGTCTCGTTCTGTGGTAGCAGATTTTCCCAACTAAACACAATTTGGATTTCTTGACTGCTTGTGATCAAAGTGAAGTGAAATTAATGACAACTTCAAAAGGTTCTCTATATATCATGATGCTGATATTTGGTCTAGTTATGAATATTTGTGTTTCCTTTACATTGAGTTGTACCTCTGAATACTGATAACCACAACATTCTTTTTTCTTCATCATCAAGTGCAAATCCTCCTAACTTTCATCAAGCAAGGTGTGTCATTTGCATATCATAGGTTATTAATGAACCTTCTTCCAATCATGATGCCACATTCTTCTTCATATAGTCCATCTTCTCAGATTACTTGCTTAGCATAATGATTGAGTAAGTATGGTGGAATGATATAGCCCTGGCACACTTTCCTGATTTTAAACTGTACAGAGTTCCCTTGTTTTGTTTAAGTGACTGTCTCTTGGTTTACACACATGTTCAATTAAGCACAATTGAGTGCAATTAAGTGTCCTGAAACTTACATTCAATTACAGTGAGGCGAATTACTTCATATGGTTCCCTTGCCCATAGTCTTCAAAACTTCTACCAAACAATATTTTTGCCCTGCTGGATTTGGGTAAGAAAAGATGAAAATGGATGTTGATAAGATTATATGATTCAGTTGTGATTGCTAACAGAGTTAAAGGTGATTGTAAAAACTTGGAACTCTAACATGGGTTTAAAATGAGCCATCTCAGAAGGAGGAGGATCTCACTGCCATTAAAGGAGTGCTAGGAGTGGAGTTCATCCTTTAGACCCAAGTTCTCTGCTCATTGAACCTCCTCGATCCAGAAATAGAAAGTTGTGACAGTAGAGGAATGGCTGAGGAGTAGTTACAGCAAAACGAAGAGCCAGAGCAAAAGACAGAACAGTGAGCTTCCCAGATCATGAAGCAAGTAAAGCTGAGTGACTTTGGGCAGGATTGTTGCTTGCAGAGTGAAGTGCATCCCAGCATTTAATTGGGGTAGATAGGTTTGCTGACCCACAGAGCTAGAGCCAAATGCTTTCAGGATAAGTCTTGTAGTGGCATGGCGTGCCCTGTGCGCATTTATCGGAAACCTTTATTTATCAGTGCCTGGGTAGAGAGAGCCTTGCCTGTGAACATGGTTAGAAGAGGCTGTCCTGACTGATAGAACTGTGACTTGAGCATGTGATCTTGCATTGTAACCTGTGAGTATGGTATCTGAGTTCTGTGTGGCCATTGCAATGAATTATCAAACCCACCTGAGTAAAGAGTGCTGTAGGACGGATGGTTTGTGTCACTTTTTTGAAGCAATATTATTTGTCATTTGTTGTGATTCATACCGTTGAGTGCCTTTGCATAGATCAATGAAACATGCATAAATATTCTTCTGGTATTCTCTGTTTTCAGTTAAGATCCACCTGATATTTACAACGATAACATCATTTCATATCCTGTTTGGAATTCTGCTTGAATTTCTGGTAATCCCCTATCAAAGTATTGCTACAGTCATTTTTGATATATCTTCAGCAAAATTATATTTGCATATAATTTTAATGATATTATTGGATAATTTCTGCATTCTCGTGGATCACCTTTTCTTTGCAATGGGCATAAATATTGATCTCTTCCAGTTGCTTGGCCAGATATCAAAAACATATCAGTTTTTGTCAACCAAAAATAAAATAATTATTTTGTAAACATCATAACCACTATGCAAAATTTTTATTTACCATTACACTACTTTTTTAAGTTAGTACCATTTTATCTTTATACATACCTAAAATATTCAGGGTGAAACTGGGTTTAATCTTTGTAAAGATGAGATAATGATGTGTGTAGTTTTCTTAGACTTGCATTCGTATTACATATTATGTCCTAAGATTAATTCTTATTTTGACATGTGAATGCATGTAAATTTTCTTTGCTGTATAATACAAATACATCATAATTCTTCCTCCTACTCTATTGCTAATAAACAATTGAGTTGTTTTTATATTTTTTACATTGTAATAGCAACCTTACAAAATAATGTCATATTTCCAAGAGTAGTTATAACAATTACCCACCTATCAGCACTGTATGTGATTTGACCCAGATTTGTGAAAATTAACATATCATTGGAAGTTTTATTTTTTTCCCATATGCTCTATATAAAATAGGATAACTAGTATAATATGATCCTAGTTTCTACTGCTTGCCCTGTTTACATATGAAAAGTACTTAAACTTTTTTTTAATGTTTTATTGTGAATTATATGACACATTAGCTTTACATTTATCCTATCGTATATTGTTTCATTGCCATGGTTACAATCCCCTCCATGCACTCCATGCATCAGCAACCAACCAAAGGGTATATTCTTTGAGCCTTTACCCCCATCATTAGCACACAGCTCCTCTCCCTCTCTGGGTCTAAAGTCCCCAGCCTCTCCATCTCTCCACATCATCCCACATCATCTTCTCTGCCTCCATATCTGGCATCACTGCTTCTCTGGGTAGGGTCCCGCATTCCGATCTTCTCCCTTGATGGTCCCAGGAACCTCCACTCCTAGACTGCAAAGTCAATCACTCCCCTCCCTTGCTACAAAATGTCTACCTTTACATTTCCTACCTTCACAATCAGTCCTGAAAACAATTATTCACTATTTTATCACAAGAGACCTATCCACATCTCTTTTCATCAGCCCCACCCAAACACATTGGATACTACTCAGTGGAGATTCTATGTTCCTCCACACCCTCTGAATCTGGGCTCCCTCTTGAAAGTTTATAAGCCAGTCACTTCTTGCTTTTGTAGCCCCTCCATTTTGGGTAGACAATGTCCAAGTTGCCCATCCCTGTCTACTCTGTGTATGGAGGGGTGGGAATGACCCTCACTGCAAAGATTTGTTCCCTCTTTTGAGCTACTGCATTCATAGGTGCAGGTCATTAAACTTTTAAATAGGGTCATTGTTATAACTTCCTTGGAAAATAATATAATGTTATTTTGTAAAACTGCTAAAACATTTCTTGTTTTGTGAATTTCTTGTGTTTTCCAATTGGGTATTGAATTGTTTGACTTTATTAATATGTAATTATTTTTCAGGACAATTGTTAGTTATATATGTTGCAAAATCTTTTTTGTCAGTTAACAATTATCTGTTTGTTAAAAAAAAAAAAAAAAAAAATCCACTGCCATCAAGTTGCTTCTAACTCACAGGAACACTATGAAGGATTTTTCAGACTGTAATTCTTTACAGGAACAGATGGCCTCATCTTTATTCCTTAGAAGTGCTGGTGGATTTGAACTGATGACCTTGTTTGTGATTAGCAATAGTCCAATACTTATCCCAGAAAACAATCTTTAAAAAAAAAAAAAAAATCTCCAAAATGTTTTAAAGTTTTAGATTTTGAATCTACCTGGATTATTAAGTTGTTTCCATATGGACAGTCCCTTATCTTGGGAACATATATTTGCTAGGCTTTTTTTCTCCTGATAATCTACTTGGCTATCTCTGCTGTATATCAAGTTTCTGTATATGTTTAAATATATTATGAGACTTTCTTACCTGATGTAAATAGTTCTGGTAGTGTAGTGGTTATGAATTGGGCGGCTAAGCTCAGGGTCAGCAGTTGGAAACTACCAGCTATTCTGTAGGAGAAAGATGAGACTTTCTTCTCTGGTAAAGATTTATAGCCTAGGGAAACCCTGTACAGGGTCACTATGCATAGGAACTAACCACCTGAAATTTTGCTGTAATCCTCACCGTTTTAACTATTTTAACATCTTGTAAGGTTTATTCTAATCAATAATATCTCAATTTTTAACTTTTATTGATAAATTTCAAAATCATCTACCTTAATTTTTAAAGAGCTCTGTTTAGATTTTGTAAATGCAGTTAATCTATTGATGTGGGAAATGAAGAGTTTTATAATATTGAGTGCTATTCATGAGCATGGTATAGCTCTTCATTATGTTTTTTCAATAAGTGTTTGAACTTTTTATAAACAATGTTGCTTAAATATTGTATTTCTATTTACTATAGTTGATAATTATATTTTTAATAATACCTTCTGATTGGTGTCATTTTTCAGATACAATTTCTAACGCCTAAATCAAATATTAAATAGGAACCATGAAGAAAGACATATTCCTCTTTCTGATTTAAACAAATGCATTTCCCTTTATATTTTCTATTAAAATATTTTTGTTATAGGTTTTCTGTATTTATCTTATCATTAAGGAAGTTACCTTGTATGTTTACTCTGTTATTCTTGTTGTTAAGTGCCATCAAGTCAGTTCTGACCCACAAGGATCCTGTTTAGGGTTTCAGAAGAGTGGCTGTAACCTTGAACACCTCATTTTACAGTTCAAACTGATCTTGTGGTCCAGGCTTTAACCTACAGTGCCATACCAGGACTCCATTTTTACTCTACTATGAGTAAACACCCTGATGGTATTTAAAATGTCAGTGGCATATCTTCCAGAATAACAGCAACTTGCTAACCACCACAGTAGTTCAAATTGACAGATGAGTGGTGGGCCATTTTTAATATTCTGTTAATTTTATTTTGCTATGATTTTTGCTGTTATTTTGGTAATTGTATGCATTGTGTGTGACCTTTAAATGTTTTTCAACTGGTCCAAATTTTTTAATTTTGGTATCAAGAGTATATTAATTTCATTCAATAGGATGTGTAAAATGCCCTATCTTTCTGGGTTTTGTTTTAGAGTTGTTTTTTGTTTTGTTTTCAGCTTGTGAAAGATTGTAATTATTTTTGAAAGTTGTTAGAAATCATCCATAAAATTATCTGAGTGTGCTAGCATTCACGTGTAAAATTATCTAGGCTGGATAACTCCTATGGGATTTTTTTTAAATCAACTAAATTACTTAATAAGATTACTCAGACCTCTACCTTTTTAAAGGGATAAGGTATATTATGTCTTTCTACATTTTATCTAAGACTTAAATTTTATAAGAGATGTATGTCTTTTTTTCATGTTATTTTAAGATTACAATTGACTTAAAATTATTTATAATATTTTCCTAGGTTTTATCTTCTACTGCATTAGTTACATTTTCCATATTTTATTTCCTAATGTTATCTACTTACCATTCTCATTTTCAGCTTGATTAGTCTTATCAGAATTTTTATTTTATCTTTGAAAACAAACAAATTTAATTTTGTTAATACTCTTCTTTGCCTTTATTATCTACACATGTCGTTTAAAGTTTGGTATTAGTTTTGTCTTCTGTTTACTTTTCAGATTTGTTCTTGTATTTACTTGCATGTTAAGTAGAATACTTAACTCACTAATTATCATTTTTAAAATTTTTCTAATACTGTTTTAAAAAATTCTATATAACTATATAAAATTATTGATAACATATTTGTCAATTCAACTTTTTCCCAAATACTATTCAATCTAATCAATTACATCATTCTTACTGTGAAATCATCACCAATTTCTGTTGCCAATTTTTTCATTATCATAACAAAACACTCAGTGCTATTTAATATCATTGGACTTTTGTTTAAGGGAATTAATAACTTGGCAACAGAAGTTGCCAACTGATATTTTTCACAAGATTGATGTCATAAATTTGATTGGACTGTACATGTGAAAAATGTTAGAATGACACATGATCTGTTCTCTATGATTTTATAACAGAATAAAAAAAGAAAAAAGAAACTCAAGAATATCATCTTGTTTACCTAAACAATATTATAATATTACTTTTTAATATCTAAAATTTTCATATGCACTTAAATTTATTTCATTATATCATAGTCAATACACTACCAATATTTTAAATGTGCTGAAATATGTTCAGTTCCGGTGTATGTCTGAGAATGGAAATTTTGGCTGTTATAAGATAAACACTGGAATGTTAACCCCATGATTGACAGTTTAAATCTGCTGACCACTCTCTGGGAGAAAGATGAGACTTTATGTTCCAGTAATGTTTTATTATCTTGGGAACCCAATAGAGAGTCACTATGAGTCAGAATGTACTTATAGCAGTAGATTTTGGATCGTGCATTTTATATATATCTATCACATTGTTAAACCCATGATTCAATTTTTTTATGTCTTGTGATTTAATTTGGCTCTTTGATAAATCAATGCCAGTACTCAAAAGTGTTTACAAATCTCCCACTGCAATAAAAAATTGGCAATTTATTACTTTATTTCTACCAATTTTGGCTTACTAGACTTTCAGGTATTTTAGTAACTGCATGGACTATGTCTTCCTGGTTAATTAACTATTTCTATTATATTGTCAATCTATATTTATCCGTTATATGATTGATCTACATTTGTCAGTATTCATAGTACAAAAGAACATTTCAAAGGTCTATCTTGAAGTACAATGTTATCTGTAACAGGATACTATCTATCCACCTACAAGGAAAATCAGTTAATACTACTCTTGTTTAAATTTATGCATAACGACCAAAGCCAGTGATGATAAAATTGAAGAATTATACTAGCTTCTTCAGTCAGAAGTTGATCAAACATGCAATCAAGATGCATTGATAATTATTAGTGATTGAAATGCAAAAGTTGGGAAAAAAAGAGGCAGCATCAGTATTTAGAAAATATGGCCTTGGAGACAGAAATAATGTTGGAGATGCAAGATAGAATTTTGCAAGATCAACAGCTTATTTATTGTAGAAATCTTTTTAAGATATTATAAAAGGTAACTATATAGATATCTCTCACCAGATGGAATACACAGGAATTAAACTGACTACATCAATGGGAAGAGATGGTGAAAAAGCTCAAAGCAAGACCAGGGCCAACTGTGAAACAGACAATAAATTGCTCAGATACACATTCAGGTTGAAGCTGAAGAAAATTAAAACAAGTCCATAAGAGTTAAAATGTGATCTTGAATATATCCCAGGTGAATTTATACATTAAGGGCCAAAGAATAGAAGAATATGGAATGCATAAAGAATACCATTAAAAATACAGAAAAGAAAGAAAAAACTAAAATGATATCAGGAGAGATTCTGGACCTTGCTCCTGAGCATAGAGAAATTAAATTGAATGTAAGAAATGAGTAAGGAAAAAAGCTGAAGAGAAAATTTCACAGGGCAGTTCACAAAACAAAGTCAAGTATTATAATGAAATGTTTAAAGTCAAAGAGATTGAAAGCCAAAAGGAATGAACATGCTCATTATTTCTCAAGTTAAAAGAAGTGAAGAAAAATTCAAACCTCGATTTGCAATATTTAAGGGTTCTAAGGAACTCCTGGTGTGGTGCTGTGGATTAATGTGCCAGACTGCAAAGCCGTTTGAACTACAAGCTCGGTGGTTCAAGCTCACCAGTCACTCCTTGGAAACCCTATGCAGGGTCGCTATGGTTCGGAATTGACTCGACGGTACTTCACAACAACAACAAAGGAACTCTGGTAGCGCAGTGATTACAAATTGGGCTGCTAAACTCAGGGTCAGCAGTTTGAAACTGCCAACTGCTCAGTAAGAGAAAGATGAGGCTTTCTGCTCCCGTAAAGATTTATAGCCTTGGAAACCCTGCACAAGGTCACTTTGAGTTGGAACACCAATATGGGCAAAATATTGAATGATATCAATGGCAAAAAAGAAGAAGATGGAATAGCTAGAGAGAGTCACTTAACCAAAAATAAATGGTCAATGTTCAGCCATTTCAAGAGATAATATATGACCAAGTTCTTTGAACTACACTGAAGGCACTGGTGAAAAACAAGACTATTGGAATTGATGGAATGCAAATTTAAATCTTTCAACAAACTAATTGCAGCACTGGAGGCACTCATTCAGGTTTCTGAAGAAATTTGGAACACAGGTACCTGGTGAACTGATTGAAAGAGATCCATATTTGTGCCCATTCCAAACAGAGGTAACCAAACAGAATGCGAAAGTCATTGGACAATATCATTGATATCACATGCAAGTAAAATTTTGCTAAAGATAATTTTTAAATGACTGCAGCAGTACATTGATAGGGAACTGCCAAGTCAGATTCAGAAGAGGATGCAGAATGAGGGATCTCATTACTGACGTCAGAAGGATCTTGGCTGAAAGCAGAGAATACCAGGAAGATATTTGCTGTTGCTTTTTTGACTATGCAAAGACTTTAAACTGGGGATCATGACAAACTGTGGAAAGCATTAAAGAATGGATATTCCAGAAGACTTTATTGTGTTTATGAGGCTTCAGTACATTGACTAAGAGGGGGTCTTTCAAACAGCACAAGAGGATACTGAATAGTTTAAAATCAGGCAATGTGTGTGCTAGGGTTGTATTAATTCACCATACTTAATTAAATCTATATGATGAGCAAATAATGTTAGAAGCTGGATTATATGAAGAATGTGACATCAGGATTGGAGACTCACTAACAAACTGTGATATGCAGATGATACAATCATGGAACGTAAGAGGACTTAAAATGCTTACTGATGAAGATCAAAGACCAAATTTTTCAGTATGTATTGCACCTCAATGTAAAGAAAACAAGATTTTCACAACTGGAACAATTAATAGCATCATGATAAAAAAGAGAAAGACTGAAATTATCAAAGACTTTCATTTGCTTGGACCCACAATCCATACTCATGGAAGCAGTAGTCAAGAAATCAAAGGATGTATTGCATTAGGTAAATCTGCTATAAAAGACCTCTTTAAGGTGTTCAAGAACAAAGATATCAATTTGAGGATTAAAGTGCGCCCAACCCATACCATGGTATTTTCAATAACTTCATATGGACGTGAAAGTTGGGTAATGAATAACAAAACCAAAGAAGAATTGTTACATTTGCGTTACACTGCTGAAGAAAAATATTGAGGGTACCATAGACTACATGAAAAACAAACAAATCTACCTTGGAAGAAGTGCAGCCAGAATACTCCTTAGAAGCCAGGATGGTGAGACTTCATCTCACATGCTTAGGACATTCTATCAGGAGGGACCAGTTCCTGGAGAAAGACATCATAGTTAATAAAGTAGAGGGTAGGCAAAAAAAAAAAAAAAAAAAGAGTAAGACCTCCTTACATTGTGGATTGGCACAGTGACTACAATGATGCTTTCATATATAACAATAATTGTGAGGATGTTGCAGGACCAGATAGTGTTTGATTCTATGTACAGAGTCACTATGAGTCAGACCCAATCCAATGACACCTAATAATAGCAACAACATATTTATCCAAATTATATAATTTTTGTTGTTTGAAAGTCTATTTTATATAAATTTATATAAAGTCTATTTTATATAAAATTCATATGACTTTTTATTTGGGGCGGAGGGTTATTACCATGCCCACCCTTTCTATTCTATTTCCATTCTAGCATGCACTCTATTTATATACCACAACTGATCACTTTGCAGTTTTTTACAAGATAAAGCTTAAGCATAAAATCTTAAACATCTATTTCCACTTTCACTAACCAGGGAAGAATCTTAGAACACCTTGACTTAGATCTCTTATCTCTAGATTTACATACATTTAGTATCTAGATTATTATTTCTTTCTCTTAAAAAATGAATGCATAAATTAGCAGTGCATTAGTGTTATATTTTGCAAAGCTGACCATATTTCATAAATGATCATTTTACTTGCTCACCATTTTTTCTTGAATGTCATCCAAGACTTCTGAAAGTTTTTCTTCTGCTGGAGCAAATCCTTTAAAAGTTCCTTTAGTATATGTCTATTGCAAATATCTTCTCTTAATGTTTCAGTACATGTTCCAAAGTTTAGAAACCTGACAGTAATTGCTGCTCTAGTTATGTGCCATTAGGGAAATTTTACGTCTCTCTTAAGGCTGTTACTTAGGACTCCAGGTCCTTCCTTTCTTCTTCTTCTTCTTTTTTTTTTTTTTTTTCTCTTTAAAAAGGGGATCCTTGGAGACCAGCACTTTCTCAGAGTGTTTAGTATTCAATATTTAATTGCATTATAGTGGGAGTGTCCCTCAGAGATTCTAATCCATCAAAATGAGGAAAATACAAGTCAGTTCGGAAGTTCTTAGTCATATAATTCCTTATTATAATTTTGGTTGTTTAGACTGTTATTTGGAGTCCTGCTAAGGCTCTATAGGATATGCTGGACTGCTAATCACAAAGTCAGCAAATGAAACCAATCAGCTGCTCCTTGGAAACCCTATAAAGGGTCACTATTCACCAGATGTGACTCAACAGCACATAATAAAAACAACAAATTTCTACTTATCATTTATGTATATATTTTATTTCCTTGAGTAGATTAAATACTTGACGTAAAATATTTCAATGCATATTTCTTCTTGTCCCATATTTAAACATAAGATAACATTGTGAGAAGTTCAGGAAGCTTTCATTTTAATTTTATTGCATACAATGTAACTAGCATTGTGTTAAATAGTTTATATATATTCATATTTATTTTGGCACATTCTCTTTATTGTATTCCCCCTCAAACTTCTGAAATCACAAAAGATGGTTTTTTGATGATTCCTTGATAACTTGCTAAATTCATATACTTAATATTTTGTTGAGTTGTTTTTTAAAATATGGATCTTGGCTAAAAGCAGAGAATATCAGAAGGATTTTTATCTGTGCTTTATTGACTACACAAAGGACTTTGATTGTGTGGATCATGACAAACTAAGGACAACATTGTGAAGCATGAGTATTCCAGACACTTAATTGTGCTCATGAAGAATCTGTACCTGGACCAAGAGGCAGTTATTCGAACAGAACATGGGAACACTGAATGGTTTCAAATTAAGACAGGTGTGTGACAGGGTTGTATTCTTTTACCATACTTATTCAACCTGTATGCTGAACAAATAATCCAAGAAGCTGGGTTCTATGAAGGAAAACTTGGCATCAGGATTGGAAGAAGACTCATTAACAACTTGTAATATGCAGATGATATAACCTTGCTTGCTGAAAGTGAAAAGGACTTAAAATATTTACTAATGAAGATCAAAGACCATAGTCTTCACTACGGGTTGCATCTCAATGTAAAGAAAACAAAAATCCTCACCACTGGACAAATAAACAACATTCTTATCAATGGTGAAAAGACTGAAGTTGTCCAAGACTTCATTATTCTTGGATCAAGCATAAACACTCATGGAAGCAGCAGTCAAGAAATCAAACGATGTATTTCATTAGGCAAATCAGCTGCATAAGGCATTTTTTAAGTGTTGAAGAGCAAAGATGTCAGCTTGATGACTAAGGTACACCTGACTGAAGCCATGGTATTTTCAATAACCTCATATGCATGCAAAAGTTGGACAGTATAAGGAAGATTGTAGAAGAACTGATTCATTTGAGTTATGATGTTGGAGGAGAATATTGAGAGTGCCATGGGCTACCGAAAGAACCAATAGATCTGCGTTGGAAGTGCAGCCAGAGTGTTCCATGGATGCCAAGGTGGCCAGACTTCGCCTCTCATACTTTGGACATATTGTCAGGAGGGACCAAAATAAATATGAGTATATATAAACTGTTTAACACAATGCTAGTTACATTGTATGCATATTGTCAGTGGGATATCGTATTTGGTAAGGTGGAGGGTCAGAGAAAAAGACCCCCAGCTAGATGGACTGGCAAAGTGGCAGCATCAGTGGGCTTAAGTGTGGCAACAATTTTGAGCTTGGCCCAGGACCGAGAAGTGTTTCATTTTGTTGTGCATAAGGTTGCTATGAGTTAGTACCGACTCAATGGAATCTAACAACAACAACAACAACAGCAACATTTTAATCAATATTTTTGTATTAATTAAAGTCTACTAATTTATTATTCTCCTGAAACTTTGTGAATATTCCTTAACTTCTCAATTCACCTTCAAATGGTAAAATGTCTAGTTCACATTGATCTTCTATCTAATTGAAACTTTCAAAATCACACCAGCCTTTTACGTTTTAATCATAGCTTTACCTCTCTAACTTCCTTGCTGGTGTAAGGTGAATTGAGAAGAAAATGCATTAAGTAGGAAGTAAAATCTTGTTTAACTATTAGACTTGCTGTGGGCTCTTTTCCTATTGGGTACATTTTAATGGTTTGCTAGGAGAACACTAAGAAGATCCATAAAATGAAGTTCTCTGCTGAGAGTGGTACCTTTTTGGCCTATTTGGGTAGGTTTACAACAAATGGTCAGAGTTGTTTTTTTTGTTCTTCTCTGCTACAGGCAATGATATAATTTTCTTTTACTGTTAGTATCACCTAGTCCCTAGTAGGAAGTTCTGTGCAGAAGGGAATTTTTCAAGATGGCAATTTGAACTTTAAAAAATTAACAGGCATTTTAGTAATATTGTTATAGTAAGTGAGAGTACATCTCCTGCCCTTTCTAGTCCTCTCTCCTCACTCTGCCTCCAGGAACTAGTTAGCCATGGCCAACTACATCATTGGCATGATTTGGAACCAATAGCAAGATGTTAGAATAAAGGTCTTTGAGAGATTCTCATGAAATCTTTTTCACTTACTTAGATGTGAGGCATCAGTGCAGCCACCCCTTCTCCATTGAAAGCTGACAAATTTTTCCAAATATTGCTCATAGACCCCCAAATCTTCCCATTTTTTTAAAGGTAATTTGTAAGAGTGCAAAAGCAGTTTACTATTTTTAAATGTCTTATTTAGTGTCTTGGTAATATAACATTATTGCCCACTTCAGAATATAAGCTATTGTTCAATATCTAGTGTCTCCTTTCAACTATGTTTTTCAATTGAATAAGCCAGAATGTCAGAGTGTAAACCAAACTTGCCTTGATCTGAAGTCTACACCACGCTGTACACATAAAATGCAGTGGATTAAGTTTCACTTAACTGAGAAAAATATGAGAAGGTAAGAGATGTGGATTCCATTTCTATTTTATGTCACTAACTCCTTGTGTGATTATGAATAAGTTAGCAGTCTTCTTTCCTCTTGACTCATCCATTTGCACAATAAGTAGATTGAAATAGATCAACTTCAAAGCTTATGTTTAGATGTAACATGTCTCTGAAATGCCTTTCTAATTTAATCCTCAGAATTTCCACCTGAGAGAAATTGTTACTTATAAAGATCAAAAGATCCTGGTATCTTTAATAAATTTTCTGCCCTCCTGTCATTGCATGTAGTACACAGAAAAGAAGAGAAAAGAGAAAGATGGGTTTGTTTGTTTTTTTAACAATGATCGTAAATTCATCTTTTAACTTGCACTCTAGCATATATACACATATACTCACACACATGGTTATATTTTAAGAACCAAAGACTGCCTAATAATCTTAAGTAACACACTGATCATTTATCATTGTTGTTAGATGATTTGCATCAGTTCTCACTCACTGTAACCCTACTGTAAACGCTCCCCGTCCCGTACCATCCTTACAACCCTTCTCCTTCTTGAGCCTACTGTTACAACCACTGTGTAACTGCATTTCATTGTCTTCCTCTTTTTACCTTACTAAATATATTCTTTTCCAGGGACTGGTACCTCCTGATGCCATGTCCAAGGTATCTGAAGCAAAGTCTCCCTATCTACCATCCTTGCTTCTAAAGAACAGTTTAGCTGTACTTTTACCAAGACACCTTTGCTTCCTCTTCTGACAGTCCACAGTGCTTTCAATATTCTTCACCATCAAAATAATGCAAATACATGAATTCGTCTTTGGTTTTTCTTATTAATTGTTCAGCTTACATAGGAGCAACTGAAAATGTCATAGATGGGTCAAGCACACCTTAATTCTCAATGTGGTATCTGTGCTCTTTAATACGTTAAAGAGTCTTTTAGAGCATATTTTCCCCAATTCAACACATCTTTTGATTTCCTGACTGATATTTCCATGAGCATTTATTGGGAAGCCAGATAAAAGGAAGTCCTTAGCAACTTCAATTATATTGTAGAGCACCAATCATCACGATTAGAAAGAAAAGTAAAAGTTAGTTTGTTTAATGCAATATCTGTAGTGTGCTCCAGGCATTAATGGAATACAAATTGAAATATTTCAACAAACTGATGTGGCACTGCAGGCAATTACTCATCTTGGCCAAGAAATATGGAATATAACTACCTAGTCAACTATTTGGAAGATATACATTTGCGTGCCCATTCCAAAGAGCGGAGAACCAATGGAATGTAGAAATCAACAGACAATGTCATTAATATTGCATGCAATTAAATTTTTGCTAAAGATAATTCAA
>NW_006408613.1:5411192-5415643 GCF_000296735.1 Chrysochloris asiatica | reverse complement strand
TGTAAAGAAAACAAAAGTCCTCACTACTGGACCAATAAATATCATGAAAATAAATGTAGAAAGAATTGAAGTTACCCAAGACCTCATTTTGCTTGGATCAATCATCAACACACATGAGAAGCAGAAGTCAAGTAATCAAATGACATATTGCATTAGTCAAATCTGCTGTACAAGACCTGCTTAAAGTGTTCAAGAGAAAAGATGTTAGTTTGAGGACTAAGGTGTGGGTGACCCAAGCCACGGTATTTTCAGTAACCTCATATGCATATGAAAGCTGAACAGTGAATAAGGAAGACTATAGAAGAATTGAGGCATTTGAATTATGATGTTAGAGGTGGATTTTAAAAGTACCATGGACCACCAAAAGAACATATCAATCGGTGTTGGAAGAAGTACAACCAGAGCATTCCTTAAGTGCCGTCGAGTCGATTATGACCCATAGCGACCCTGTATAGGATTTCCGAGGAGCAGCTGGTGTGCTTGAACCAACGATTTTGCAGTTCAAATAGCTTTGCAGTCTGGCACATTAACCCACAGCACCATACCAGGACTCCAGAATATACCTTGATTGGTTGGATAGTGGTATGCCGTGGAGTTGGTTCCGACTCATAATGACCCTGAGTATGGTTTCCAAGACTGTAAATCTTTATGGGAACAGAAATCTCATCTTTCTCCTGTGGAACAGCTGGTAGTTTTGAACTGCTGACTGAGATTAGTAGCCAGACTTGTAATCACTACGCTACCAGAGCTCCTTAGAATTGTATATTGAGAAGCTAGTATATTGAGAATTTGTCTCTCATGTTGTTGCTGTTGTTAAGTGCCATCAAGTCGGTTTCAAACCATAGCGACCCTATATAGCGTTTCAGTAAAGCAGCTGCTGGTAAGCTTGAACTGCCAACTTTGAAGTTAAAATGGCTTTGCAGTCTGGTGCATTAACCCACAGCACCATACCAGGACTATTGCTTGAACTGCCAACCTTGCAGTTCAAATGGCTTTGCAGTGTGGCGCATTAACCCACAGCACCACACCAGAACTTCTTGTCTGTCATACTGCAGACATATTATCAGTAGGGACCAGTTCCTGGAAAATGACATCATGCTTAGTAAAGTGGAGGACCAGCTCAAAAGAGGAAGACCCCCCCAACAAGATGGTTTGGCACAGTGGCAGCAGTAATAGGCTCAAGTGTAGCAATGATTGTGAGGTTGACACAGGACCGGGCAGTGTTCCATTGTGTTGTGCATAAGGTCACTATGAATGGTACTGTATGGATGGCACCTAACCACAACAGCGACATATGCATGTGAAACTTGGCCAATGAATAAAGAAGACTGCAGGAGAATTGATGCATTTGATCTGTGGTGTTTATAAAGAATATTGAAAGTACCATAGACTCAATATTATTTGGAGGTTTTGGCTATTAGTAATTTCTTTTACCTGGGATTAAACCTTTCCAACTCACAACCACTGTTTGTGGATTCCTGGTATCATACTTCTGGATAAGCATTATACTGCTAACTACAAAGTCTGTGATTCAAACTCACTATTCACTCCTCGAAAACTGTATACAGGGTCTCTATGGGTTGGAACCGACCAACGGCACTTAACAACAACAACACAACACCACTGTCTTGGTCTGCTCATTGTCTCCATTTATTATTGTCTCAGTCTCTGCCTCTGTCACCACAGCACACTCACACAGTACATGAGCATCATAGCTCAGAGACCTGTCTCCAAAGGACACACTTTTCTTCTGGTTCTGTCTCTTTGTTGATCAAGAATATTCATGTGTTCTAGGGTTTTTATCAGTCACTGATCACCATTCATGTCCCCTAGTTAATCTGTGGGAAAGTCAACTACAGGATGGAACTTTGAAACCAGGACCAAAAGGTCCAATTGTTTTATGAGTGAAGTGATTCCACATCATGTAATCTGTATTCAGGAATCACAGTCTGACATTGTGCATAGTACGTACCAGGGACTCAAGAAATGTTTATGTAGGGTATTTGTTTTTCTCACTTTTGTTTTGTGAAATACATAGATACATAAGCAGGGGAAATAATGTCTATTTGTTTGGTCATGTATAAAAAATACACTTCAAAAGTATACAAAGAAAACCTAGATATTTAGGTTTCTTCATTACATTCAATTTAGAAAGATGTCCTCGTTGCAGCATCCACTGGGATTAAAGAAAAATATAAATCAAAACAAAACCAATTGCCATCATGTTGATTCCAACTCATTGTGATCTTGGAAGACAAAGTAGAATGGCTCTACAGGGTATCTGTCCACAAGAGTTTCCAAGGATGTAGCAGACTGCTGTATCTTTCCCCAGCATATCAAATCACAGATCTCTTAGTTAACAGTTAAGCACTTTTACCATTGTACCATTGTTGTTAAGATCCATGGAGTTGGTTCCAACTAATAGCAACCCTATATACATTTTCTGAATAGTGGCTGGTGAGATTTGAATTGCTAACCTTGCAGTTAACAGTTCAGTGCTTATCCTACAATGCCACACCAGGACTCCATAAAGAAAAATATGCCAACTTTTAAATGCAATGATCAAAAGCAGTACTTCTCCACAGCAGAGTCAAAGATCAACATTAATGACTAAGCATTATAACATTATTAAGAGGAACAAGGCAGTTCTGTCTCATAGGGATGTTGTTTGAATTAGCTCAATAATGAATATAAAGTACTTTGGCAATGCAATGCACTGCATAACTGATAATTGCTATTATTATAACAGTAACTAAGATGTTCTTCATCACTCTTTGAATAAAAGGCCAGAAGATGAATTTACTATAAGATACAATATAGCAAGCTAACAAAAGAAGTGTAAAATATGAAATAATACAGTTTCTAAACTAGCTATATTTTTTGAGAAAGTTGCTTCTGCTTTGTGTTGCTTATAATAGAATCAAAACTGACATAATAATGGGCATTTTTGATATACAGAAAGGTATAACAATATGTCATTTATTTTATTTGTGTTAAATATATAAGGCATTGCACACAGAGCAGTTTCTTCAATATTGTTGTAGTCTTGGTAGAAGTGCAAGTTGTTAGAATTTTAGATAATATAAGCACTTTTAAAGAGACATGTATGATGAAACTATAGAAAAAAAAATAGCCTGCTCTCAAAAAATGCCATATCTCATGTATTTATTTTCTTATTTTAAAATTCAAACAAACAGCAACAAAAAGCAAACAGATAATTATCTTAAATAAATTCAAGATATCCTTTCTGTTATCCTGCCAAACAGGGGTTTTTGCTTTGTTTTGTCTTGTTTTCTGTTTCCCTGTACATCCTACTCCCTGGGTAGTAGGATCAGGGAAAAGCAGATAGGCTTATATTTGAATGAGGAGGCTCCAATCTGCATTGTAAATATCTCCTTCCAAACTCAATTAATTTCAAGGCACATATGTTGAGTATCATCATCACTAATGTGTCAGGAATAGTGTAACAAGCTTGGAAATGTAAGCTTGACAATCCACTAGATGGGTTTCTAAGTCATGCTTCTGTGATGGTACATAAAAATGTCTAGAGAGGATGGGAATCCAAGAAAATCACAATTAAAATCAAAGACTGAGAGTCTACCTAACCTTAAGGGATTAGATTAGTGGTCAAAGAATTGTAGTTATAGCAGTTACATCCATTTTTCTTTGACATTGTAGCCAGAGGCTGAGCCTGATAAATCTAGCTATTATTCTGTGATGACTGAGATGGGCAAGACCTCATGCTTCACACTGTCTGTCCCTCATCACATCAAGTCTTGTTGGAGTCAAAAAAAGTAAACCATTGGTAAAAATTCAAGAAAAAATACAAATGAAGTTGGGCAAATCATACAGAAATACCTCTCAAAAATCTATTTAAAGATCATTTTACCTTATTTTCATTTTTCATGGCTTATAATCATTAATATAATTAAAAATCATATTAGAAATAGTAAATTATTAGGTTTATTTGTCAAGTACTGTTTTAGATACAAAGAACTCAGCAAAAAAAAAAACAAAAAAAACACCCTATATCTACATATGCATACATAGATATTACAATAATGTACTCGTGTTATTGTTGTTAAGTGCTGTAAAGTCTATTCCAATTCATAGCAACTCTATCTAGGGCTTCCAAGAAGCAACTGGTGGGTTTGAGTGGCCAACCTTGTGGTTTGCAGTACACATCTCGACTACTAAATATCTGTATATAGGAAAATGTTTTTAAAAAAATGAGAGTATATCCATGTAACAGCATATTATTTACTCATTAAATATTTTTATATAATTTTGGTTTTATAGAAAAAATAAAACCTGTATACATGTGCAATCTCAGCCATTGAAAATATAGTCCAAAAAACATCAAAACCATTAAAGTGTTGAAGAGCAAAGGTGTCAGTTTGAGTGACTAGGGTGTGCCTGACCCAAGCCATGATATTTTCAATAACCTAATG
>NW_006408613.1:5405694-5410372 GCF_000296735.1 Chrysochloris asiatica | reverse complement strand
GCAAAGCCATTTGAACTAAAATTAGTGGTTCAAGCTCGCCAGCTGCTCCTCAGAAACCCTATACAGGGTCGTTTTGGGTCACATCGACTCGACGGCACTTAATAATTTTCTTGAATTATATAATTTATATAATTAAAAAAATACATAATTATTATTTTTAATGTGACCTAATACAAAGATGTGCTATTCACTCAAATTATGGTTTAACTGCTCTGGGTATTATTTTAATCTCCTTTATATTAGAAATGCATCTTTCATAGGGTTTTATTGGGTTTAAATAGATCATAGAAACCATCATTTACTATAAAATATATAATTTACAAGGTATTCATCTATAGTGCTTTTGAGATTTTCTTTCTATTTTCTTTATACTCAATAAGAATAGGAGGGAATAGAGAAAAAGAAGAGAGAAACCAAAAGAATCCTTGATAAAGCCTTTGTTAAATTACTTACTTAAAGACATTTTCAAGACTTGCAGAAATATTAATACTCAGTGTGTGATGATTGATTCCAGGAGCCCAATCTAAAACTAATTGTGCACAGTTTCACAACAAAATTATTTAAATCTGATATGTTTGTGACAAAAATAAGTAAATAAAAGGGAAACTATTAAGATTTCAACTATTACAGACAATGTTAGGGGTTAAGACTCTGATGCTGCTGGGCCTTTACATCTCTGTGACTCAATTAGTTACACTAATGGGGACAAAAGTCATATTAATCACTATACAATCTAACCACTAATGCATTCTACACATTATGCTCAACTTTCTACCCATCAAGCACTTTTCGAGAGCTTCTAAGGAAATAATAAAGTGTATCGATTTGAGTACATCTCATCTTCTCATGTCTTTATCATATCAACCTTCTGGCTCTTTAGTTAAAGAGGAGCAAAATGGATAAAGGCCAGCAGCCATAAAGGAATCAAAGGAGAAGGATCATGGGTAATGAGCTAGCATGAGAGTCACATTCTATGTGATTAATTGCCAATTGTACTTATTTTGTCTGGATCCATTCATTATAAATGGTTTATTTCTTCCTGCCTCAATTGTCTTTAATAGTCACTTTTCAAAATTCACAATAAAGATAAAATCCACTGCTACTAAGTCGACTCTAACTCAGAGCATCCCTAAAGGACCATGTATAACTGCTCCATAGGACTTCTGAAGCTATAAATTTTTATGGAAGCTGAATGCTACTCCATTGGGGTAGCTGGTGGTTTTGAACCACTGACTTTTCAATTAGCAGTCTAATGCAAATTTGCAAGTGACATGCTTCCATTTATGTTGTACTATCTAATTGGCTTGTTACAATAAGATACTATAGGGCAATCCTTCCCAAACTGTAATGTATGTATGAATCACCTGGAGATGTTATTAAAATGAGGGTTTTGATTCACTAATTCTGAGAGTGAAGTGTCACATTCTATATTTCTAAGAAGGTCTAAGATAATGCTAAGTCTGCTGGCTCTGGAATCACACTCTGATTAGCAAAGCTTCAGTCAAGAGAGGGCCCACCAGATGTTCTGATTCAGGTATTTCTTCAGTTGCTTCTCTACATTAAGAAGTTAAGTGTTCTCGGTTTGGTTTAAACAGTAAGTGGTTTTATTGTGTTGACTATAATATAGTTTATATAACTTCCTAACAGTTTCCATACAAGTTAAAGAAAAACCTGGACAGTTTCAAAGGGGAGAGAAAGTCATGAAAAACACCCTAAAAGTCATAGGTCATATAACTATATCCAAACCAGTCAAGGATGAAAATTTGTGGGAGGTTTTAAAACTTTTCTGGGGCTTATTTTCAAACCATCTCTTTCTGCTGCAGTTACTACACAATTGTCAGTCATTTAAGACCTCAATAGCCAAAGCTTAATGCTGCCATCACAATTTTATTTTTATTAAAGATTGCTTTTTTAAAACTGATGCATGGCAAAGAGATGATATATGATGGAATGAATGTAAAACTAAAGTTCTCTCATGTAAAATATCATATAATTCACAATAAAACATGAAAAACAAAACAAAACAAAAAAAACCTGATGTGTAAATCAGTTTATTGCGCTTTGAGTTCCTCTCAATATTAAGGAACATAGTAGATACTTTGAAAAGATTTAAGTTTGTTTTAAAAAGTGAACAAATCACTAGACAATCATTTTTATGTTAATAGAATCCATTGACCCCACCCCAAGTCCACTAAGGGATTCCTAACTAAAATTAATGAACTTATCTGTCTGGACCTTCAGGGTTTAGAAGGAGAAGCACATCAAGTTTTATGGATGGGTAACAGTGGTTACAAATCAGGTTGCTAACCTCAAGGTCAGCAGTTTGAAACTACCAGCTGGTTTCAGGAGAAAGATGAGACTTTCTGTTCCTGTAAAGATTTATAGCCTCAGAAACCCTGTACAGGGTCGTTATGAGTTGAAACCAACTCCATGGCACATAACCACCACCAATCATACCTCAAGGAGCCCCAGTGTCACACTGATTAAAAAACTCAGATGCTAAGTTGAAAGGTCAGTGATTCAAACATAGCAGTCTCTCCATGGGAAGAAAATATGGTAGTCTACTTCCATAGATTTATTAGATGTATAGCCTTGGTAACCCTCTAGGACAGCTTTACTTTGTCTGATAGTGTTGCTGTGAGTCAAAATCTATTTGACTGCAGTGGATTTGTTTTGGTTTGAAATTATATCTCTTTCTAGAAAGTCCCCAGAATTTACTCATTCTGCAACTATGGAGAAGGTCCTAACAGCCTCTTCAAAATGCATCTGGATTAAAATAGGCCTTCTGTTTAATACTAACTTGCTCCTTGAGTCCATTTAACTGGAGTATATATTCACTCATTTTTATCCTATCTCATGAATAGTATGCTTTGTTGTTGTTTTTGTTGTTATTGTTGTTAGGTGCCATTGAGTCAGTACTGACTCGAAGTGAGCTTATGCACAGCAGAACAAAACATTGCCCGATCCTGGGCCAACCTCACTATGGTTGCCATGCTTGAGTCCATCAATGTTGCCATTTGGCCAATCCATTTCGTTGGGGGTCTTCTTCTTTTTCTCTGACCCTCCACCTTACCAAACATGATAACCTTCTTTGACATATAAAATGTTTTATGGGTTGCCTTTTTTACTCTCATTTTTCCTGTGGCTTTATAGTCTGAAGAGATCAATGGTTCCCTCAAAGGCATGCAGATGCATTGTGTACAATACTTGGGCTTTATACTGATTATTTGTAGAATGAATGTGAGGATATTCTTAGTATTTTTATCTACTACTGACTTCACCTGTATTCTTTTAATGCTTTTTCTCTAGACCTGATCACTGTAGTAAATTATTTTAGTAAGATTCCTATTATAAACATAATTTAATCAAATAATTCAAATAAAAATCCTATAAGAAAGAGCAGAACTTTCTTATGGGGTTTCAAATGCCATGAATCTTTATGGAATGCCACAGTGTTCTCCCATGGATTGGCTGATGGTTGAAACCACACACCTTTAGTTTGGCAGCCAAGCATTCCATCACTGAGCCACCAACAGCCTCCGAACAAAGAACGTTAAGTGTTATGGAATTAATTCTGACTCATAGCAACCTTACATAGGGTTTTCTATGGTGGGTTTGAATATCCAACCTTGAGGTGATCAGTTCAATTCTTATCCTATAGCACCAAAATAAACACCAAAGAGACAGTTAATCAAAATTATTTCATATTCAAATCATTAAAATCAGTATTAAAAAGTGATTTGAAGTTTTTATATTTAGTTTTTAAATGATCTGGAAATTCAGGTCCTATCTTTTTAAAATTCTATTGTTTTTATAAATATACGACTTTAAGTAATGTTTTCATACATTTAATATCACACATATTGGTCTATATTAATCACGTTTACAATATTCTGAAGCATAACAAGTCAAAGTAGATACTATATTATATTTTTGAGATGTAATATCGGTGCCACCACTCATCTATCTGTCAGTTTGTCATACTGTGGTGGCTTGTGAGTTGCTTTGATTCTGAAAGCTATGCCACCGGAATTTTAAATATCAGCAGGGTCATCCATGGTGGACAGGATTCAGATGAGCTTTCAGACAAAGACAGACTAGGAAGAAGGAATGACAAACCACTTCTGAATATTTAGTCACTTAAAACTTTATGAATAGCAGAGAAACACTGTCAGATATAGTGCCGGAAAATGAGCCACTCATGTTGGAAGTCACTCAAAATGCAACTGGGGAAGAGCTGCCTCCTCAGAGTAGAGTTAACCATGATGAGTCAAATGCAGTAGAGTTCATGGGAGGAAAAACCTGCAGGACCTTCATTTACTGATAGGGCACAACTCAAAATGAAGAGAAATAGCTGTAAACATCCATTGAAAATTGGAATGTGGAATGTATGAAGTATGATGCTGGAAAAATTAGAAGTTATCAAAAATGAAATGGAACGAATAAACATCAGTATATTAGGCATTGGTGAGCTGAAATAGACTGGTATTAGCCATTTTAAATCTGACAACCACATGGTTTACTATGCCTGAAATGAAAAATTGAAGAGGAATGGTGTTGCATTCACTGTCAAAAAGAACATATCTAGATCAGTCATGAGGTACAACGCTGTCTGTGATACGATAATATCCATGCACTTACAAGGAAGCCCAGTTAATACCATTATTATTCAAATTTA
>NW_006408613.1:5389933-5401599 GCF_000296735.1 Chrysochloris asiatica | reverse complement strand
GGAACATGAAATAGTGTATAATCTTAATGAAGCTGGCTGCTTCTATAAAGATTTAAATCTCAAAACCCCTATATAGGGTCACTATGAATTGACCTGGACTAAATGGAAGTGAGTTTAGTTTTTAGTTTTGAAAATTAAGAAGATTGAAACCAAGATGAGTGTGAAATAGTCTACTAGGCTACATAAAAAGGCTCCGTTTCTTCACTTCTGTGCTTTTTTCATTAGCAAATAAAGATTTTGTATATTTTAGAGAATTGGATTAGGAAATACAAATGGAAGTCATTCACACATTTTTGTTTTGTTTTTTTCCTTCTCTTAAGTCATCATTAAGAAAAAGATACTTGGAATTTATTTATTTATTTACTTATTGAAATTCTGTAAAACATGTAAATATAGAAATTAAAACTTAAATATGAAGAATATTTTCACTGGTTTTTAAATGGGGCACTTCAGTAAATTTTGTTTTAGGACAATGGCATAATTATTTCAACTTAGCATAAAATGGTCATGTATAGTTTTAACATGGTTTTATTGAAATAGATTTTCAAGGACATTGTAGCTAATTTATAATGAATTCAGGGAATACTTTATTATTTACTACATATGATTATTGTTGGTAGAATGTTATGGAAGTCATCTGTCAACAGATTTTTACAACAAGTATACAATATGTTTTTATGGAAATGTTTTAGGGACAAGTGCTTTGTTTTTGGCTGAAATAATTTTAATAAACATACATTTAACTTCACAAATATATATGTTGTTTTTGTTCATAGCCATTGAATTGGTTCTGACTCATATCTACCCTGTATAAAGCTACAGAGGAATGATTGGTGGGTTTGAACCTTCAGCCTTATAGTTAGAAGTGCATTGCTTAGACTGTAGTGCCACATCAGGACTCCATATGTATATTTTATAAAACTAAGACATGTCAATCAATCTTTCAAAAATCACAAAGTTCACTGAGGTTCTTTAAAATAACATACATGCAAACATACTGAATAAAAGTTGTGCTGCATCCTCTACATACTAGCAAGCAGAAATCTCCATTTGTTAAACTGCATGCAGAGTATTTTTTACTTAATTTTATTTTTCTGCCAAGCACTGATTTATCTTTTTTATCAGATTCCTTACAAAATATAACTCAATTACAATATAGTCTCCTAAACTCAATTTTTTACTCCATCACTGTTGGAGTCAAATATGTCCCTTTCTGCTACATACTCAGTTTAGTTACATATTGTTTTATTTTGAATAAATCATTTTAAGAATTCAAAATTTTATATAAGCATAATTTTGTTGTTATTAAGTGCTGTCAAGTTGATTTAACTCATAGGGAACCTACATACAACATTCTTCTTGCAGTCCATGCCATATTTTGTTAAAGATGAGCACTTGTTAGTGTTTTGTTATGGTAGTCCTAGGAAACTAAGACATCCTCAAAAGTACAACCTGGGAAATCAGACGTATCTTATTAAAAAATTCAACTGGCTTCTTAAAATGGATTTGTCCACAGTACACATTTTTCACATAAAGTTAGTTTAGAGATGGTCTATTTAACTCTTTGAATCATTTAGCAAGGTTTAACTCGATAACATTTTCTTAAACTCTGAAACAAGGATCTAAGAAAGTCTCCTCCCCTCCCAAATTAATATCTCTTTTGGGGCTTTTATTTTTAATTCTGTGATTTTAAGTTTTATTTCTATGCACTAAATCTTAAAATCTCTTTGTTAAAAGTTTATTCAGCATAGAAGATAAAGAGATTTGATAGTGAAAGCAAGTGTAACTTGCTACAATTTGATGGACTTGACCTACACTTATGGGTGTAGTAGCTCAAAATACCAACTGACAAAGAAGGAATCTTCACATCAAAGATCAAACCTGGTCCTCAGTATACAAGGTTGATAAGGACAGGCAAATTATACACCGGCTACTTAAAATGGTGGAGGGTGGGTGTGGGGTGGCCCAGGCTATAAAGGCAGGAAGTGGCTGGCTTACAAATTTTCAAGACGGAGTTTAGTTTCAGAGTGTGCAGGGGAAGAAGAATCCCCACTGAATAGTTTCATCTTGTTTAGATGGGTCTGGTGAAAGGAGATGGGGATAGGATTCTTTTGATTCAATAGTGAGTCATTTTTGTCATGACTAGTTGTGATTGTCACAACTATAAAAGAATTTTTGTAACATAAAAAGGGGAATAATTAATCTTACATTCCAGGAATTGAGGGCCCTGGGACCATCAAGAGACAAGATTATGAGGGGAATGTGGGACCCTAACCAGAGAAGCAGTGACATTATAGATGGAGACAGAGGTAATGGCATGAAGAAATTGAACAGTTAAGGACTCTAGACTCATGGAAAGAGAAAGTCTGTGTGATGGCAGCCAGGGGGCAGGCTTGTAGAATGTGCCCTATGGTTGTTTAAATGATCATGTATATCTGAGTGTTTTGGGGTACACCAACACACACACACACACACAAAAGTAAGCAAATACTCTTAAATGATGATGACTGTAATCATTGCAATGAATCAAAATACGATAGGATGAGTGCAAAACCAATATTGTCCCATGTAAACTATCACTCAATTCACAATGAAAGAGTTAGAAAAAAAAAGTTTATTCAGTATAATGCTCATCATGTATTTAAAATCTTGAATTCAAATTTGTCTTTTGTTACATTAATAAGAAAATCTACAATTACGTCTTGTATTCTCCACAATGGAAAACTCAATGAGATGGATTGGCATAGTGGCAGCAGTAATGGGTTCAAGTGTGAGCACTGTTGTGAGATTGGCCTAGGACTGGAGAGTGTTATGTTCTGTTGTTGATAGGGTCACTACGGGTCGAAACTGACAACAACATAAGGTTGCCGAGGCTGTAAACCTCATCTTTTTCCTATGAAGTGGCTGGTGAGTTCTAGCCACCAGATTTATAGTTTGAAGTCCAGTGCTTATCATACAAATACTATGGATATATTTATATTTTAAAGGGAAACTGTCATTATGCTATTACATTCTAATTTATGAGTCTATATCTTGCCTTTCTAGTTTTATATTTCTAAGAATCCTATGAAAACCCCCAATCCAACTCAGGTTTCTAAATTATTTATTCCTTAATTCATTTTACACACATTTATATACCATAATTTTTTGCCAACACTTTGAAGACAAGGCAAGTAATTTAATGTGTCTGCCTTCAAAATTTTCAAAACAGAGTGATAGAAGTTATCAACATTGAAATAGAAAATGATAGTGATGATTTTGATTGTATAACTATCTATGAAAAACACTTTGTGGTTTCCTAAACTAAGATATTTGCACACAGAGTAGAAAGGTGACTGCAATTAGTACCTCACAGGCATACTAAAATTTTCATATTAGCTATGATCCTTGAAATAATGTCAAACCATAAAAATTAAGACACTCTCACTGATTACTACAAGAACAAGCAAGTTGCTTGCCCAGGAGACATCAAGGCAAGTGGTCGGGTCCCCTCAGGGCAAATTCCCTTCCAAAACTAAGACTCAATGGGAATACACACTCTGATTGGTGACCACATTCATCACTGATAGGGGGAAGTGAGGGAAAAACAGCAATGAAGCTGTCAGCTAAACCCTACAATGTTCAAAAGACTCTTGTGAACCTGGGTGGAGACCTAGTGATCCAGCAGTGTGGCAAGATCTGGGGACTCTTGGGCCCAGAGTCAGAGACATAGCCACAGAGTATTAGAGTGCAGAGTGAAGCATCCAGCTGATAAGAAGAGAGGGCATATGTATAAGAACACCCACACTTGCAGATAACACCCACTTGACCTAGCTTCAATGACTGGATGATCAGAGCTCAACTAGAAGAAGAAAGAAAAGGAAAAAAAAGAGTAATCTGATACAATTTGATGAACTTGACCTACATCTATGAATGCAGTAGCTCCAAAGAGGGAACAAATTTTTACAGCAAGGATCATTCCCACCCCCTCCATACACAGAGTAGACAGGGATGGGCAACTTGGACATTGGCTACCCAAAATGGGGGAGGGGGAGCTATAAAGTCAAGAAGCAACTAGTTTACAAACTTTCAAGAGGGAGCCTAGATCCAGAGGGCGTGGAGGAAGGTAGAATCCCCACTAAGTAGTATCCAATCTGTATGGGCGGGGCTGATGAAAGGAGATGCGGATAGATTTCTTGTGATACAATAGTGAATAATTGTTATCTGGAGTGATTGTGAGGGTTGTAAATGTAAATGTAGATATTTTGTAGCAAAAGGAGGGAAGTGATTGACTTTTCAGTCTAGGGTGGAGGTCCCTGGGACCATCAAGGGAGGAGAGCAGAGAGTGGGAGCCTACCCAGAAAAGCAGTGACGCCAGAGATGGAGGCAGAGAAGATGATGTGGAGAGCTGGAGCAGCTGGGGACTTTAGACAAAAAGAGAGAGGGGCTGTGTGCTGATGACCTGGGGCAGGCTTTCAGGGTATACCCTTTGGTTGGTTGATGATGCATGGAGGGGATTGTAACCATGGCAATGAAACAATATATGATAGGATAAACATAAATCTAATGTTCTCCCATGTAAATTATCACATCATTCACAATAAAACATTAAAAAAAATTAAGACACTTAGCATCAGCGTAAGCAGTATTTCTACCTCTGCCAACTTTTAACAAGATAATTTATCTTTAATTAATTCTCTTTCAAATAAGTTATCTTCCCATTTCATGAAAATTGGCATTCTTTGGCTAAAAGTGATGTAAATAAAAACTGTTGAGGGAATTAATTAGGACAACATATAAAATGTATTTACATATTAAGATCACAAATAAATGATTGTCAATAAAATTTTATTATAAAAGGTATTATTTTCATTTAGGAAATTTGTCTATGAATATCAACTAAGTATCTTTTTCTGAGAAATGAAAATCATCATAAGAATTTTTAAGAAATTGAGGAATTATGAAAACTAAATTTAAGAAACATTAAACATACTCAATGTTCCTTCCCAGCATCATAATTCAAAATTAATAAATTCTTCAGTTTTCCTATTCCATGTCCAACTTTTACATGCAAGCATAGTTGTATCATCTGCATATTGCATGCCATTAATGAGCCTCCATTCCTGATGCTAGGTTCTTCTTCATATAGTCAAGCATCTCAGATTATTTGCTGAGCATATAGATTGAATAATTAGAGTGAAAGGATACTTACTACCCTGACCTACACCTTTCCTGATTTTAAACTACTCATTCTCCCCTTTTTCTGTTTGACGGCTGCCTCTTGGACTATATACAGGTTCTGTATAAATACATTTAAGCTGTGAAATTCCTGTTCTTCACAGTGCCATTAATAATTTGCTATGACCCACAGAGTCAAATGCCTTTGATTACTCAATGAAACACATGTAAACATCTTTCTAGAGTCCTGGTGTGGCACTATTGGAAAAACACTGGATTGCTAGCCACAAGGTTGGTGGTTCAAATCTACCAGCCTCTTGTCAGAAACCCAGTAAAACATCTCTATGAATTATTATTCAGTTCAACAGCACTTAATAACAACAGTAAATTGGAATTGACTCAACAGCACACTTAACAACAACAAACATTTTTCTAGTATTAACTGCTTTCAGCCAACATCCATCTAACATAAAAAATGATATCCCTCATTCCATGTCCTCTTCTGAATCTGGCTTGAATTTCTGGCAGTTCCTTGTTAATAGAGAACTGCAACAATTTTTTTTTTATTTATCTTCTGAAAAATTTTAATTACATACTGTTCTATTATTGTTTGATACTTTCTGCATTCTGTTAGGTCACCTTTCTTTGGAAGGAGCACAAATATGGATCTCTTCCAATCAGTGAACCAGATACTTCTATTTCAAATTTCTTGATATAAACAAGGAAGTACTTCCAGGGTTGCATCCATTTGTTGAAACATTTCAATTGGTATTCTGTCAATTGCTGGAAACTTAGTTTTCTCTGATGCCTTCAGTGCAACTTGGACTTCTTCCTACAGTACCAACAGTTCTTAATCATACACTACCTCCTGAAATGATTGAACATCTACCAATTATTTTTGGTACCATGACACTGTGTATTCCTTAAGTTCTTTTGATGCTTAATGTTCCTTCCCAGCAATTTTTTTGTACCAAAATATTATAAGTTGAGGCTTGAATTTTTTTCTTCGCTTCTTTTCATTTGAGAAATGCTGATCATGTTTTTATCTTTTGTTTTTCTAAGTCCAGATCTTTGCAAATTTTATTATAATACTCTACTGTGTCTTCTGGAATTAGCCCTTGAAATCTCTTCATCTCTTGTGTTTCACTGTTTCTTCCTTTCACTTTAAATTCTCTACATTCAAGAACAAGTTTCAGAGTCTCTTCTGATATCCATTTTGGTCTTATATTTATTTCTTGTGTTTTTCATAACCTTTTTATTTATTCATGTGTGATATCCTTAATGTCATCCCACAATTCATGCATGAATATAACTATTATTCAAATTTACACATCAACCATTAAAGGCAAAGATGGAGAAATTGAAGTTTTGGGCAACTTCTACAGTCTAAAATTGAGCAAATATCTAATCAAGAGGCATTGGTAATTACTAGTGAATGTTGTTGATATTTTTATTGTTGTTGTTATGTGTCATCAAGTTGGTTCTGACTCATAATGACCTTGTTCTTAGGAATAGGTTTGAACCAACTACCTTGCAGTTAGCAGTCTAGTGCATATCTTACAATGCCACACCAGGACTAGTGGAGTGCAAAAGTTAGAAACAAAGAAGAGAGATCAGTAGTTGGAAATATGAAAGAATAGAAATAACTGTTGGAAATTACATGACAGAATTTTGAAAGACAAAAAATCTATTCATGGCAAAAATAATTTTCAGCAGCATAAATAGTGACTATACACATGGACTATGACAGACTGAATACACAGAAATCAAGGAGAATTTCAATATCAACTTTTATAAGGCTAGGGGCCAACTGTGGAACAGACCATCAATTGCTCATAAGCAAGTTTAAGTAGAAGCTTAAGAAAACTAAAACAAGTCCATGAGAGTCAAAGTATGACCTTAAATATACCCCACCTGAATTTAGAGATCGTCTCAAGAATAGATTTGATCAGCATTATATATACTTCAAATTCAATTCTAGAAATTACATAATGTGATTCCCCAGAATTAGTGTTTCTCTTCAAAATGAGTTCAGTGATATGGCCATAAAGAGAAAACTTCATACAAAAGTAAAGCAGGCTCAGAGAAATGTAGCAATATATGTACATTCTGACTCATTTTAGATAATGTAATGACATCTAATGTTACAATATGAAAGTTCCAGAGACAAATAAGAGTTCAAAGACATGTCAATTTCTCCTATCTCCTATGGTAAATGTTGTTGTTTGTTGTTAAGTGCCGTCGAGTCGGTTCAGACCCATAGCGACCCTGTACAGGGTTTCTGAGGGTGTAAATCTTTACGGGAGTAGAAAGCCACATCTTTCACCCGCAGAGCGGCTGGTAGTTTCAAACCGCTGACCTTTCAGGTTCGCAGCCTGATTCGTAACCACTACGCTGCCAGAATAGTCTGTGAAAAAACAAGACACTAACTAGACTGAAGGTACTGCTGAATGTCAGTACTCCTTTCAAAATTATCCAGAGATAGTAAATTCAAAAAGAGAATGCCTTCAAAACAATTTCTTGTTGTTAAGTGCCATAGAGTTGATTCTGACTTATAATGAACTTGTATAGGGTTTCTAAGGAGTTGCTTGTGAGCTTGAACCACCAACCTTGTGGTTCAAACTGACCTTGTATTCCAGTGCTTTATCCTGCAGCATCACACTAGGACTCCTTCAAAACAATGGCAACTTTCAGATAAGCATGTATGTACCAGGACTTAGCAAAACTAACAGTAGTCATCACGCTCACTAGAAAATCCTCCTTCTGACATAGTAACAAATAAATATACCGTGCTGGTATGGGAAGAGTTTAAGACAGAATTCTTAAGATAATTAATTTTTACTCAATGTGTGTATATCAAATGATCACAGTTGTACACGTATGGAATATAACATAAGTTAACATACATTATGCTATAGTATTGTTGTTGTTAAGTGCCATTGAGTTGAGTTGGTTCTGACTCATAGCGACCTTGTACTGTGTTTCAAGAAGCAACTGGTGGAGTTAAACTGCCAACCTTGTGGTTAGCACTCCAGTGCTGATCCTACAGTGCCACACCAGGATTCCATAACAAACATTATATATAAATGTATTTATTATATTTGTGATGGAATGATACAACTCCAACCTGTACCTATTCTTATTTTAAATCATGCTTTGTTGTTGTTGTTTTAAATTGCTGTTGAGTCTGTTCCCACCCATCACAACCTTGTATAGGGTTTCCAAGGAACACCTGGTGAGCTTGAACATCCTACCTGGCAATTCAAACGACTTTGCAATCAAGTACATTAACCCACAGAACTCCTTAAATCATGCAGTACCCTGTTATTCTGCTCAAAATCTGACTCTTGATCCATGTAGATTCCACATGATAACAGTGAAGTGTTATGGAATTTCAATAATTTTTGATAATGTCCATAATTTGTTATGACACACAGTTGATAATTGTTGTGCTGTCAGTACACATCTTTCTTGTCTTCTTTGCTTCCAACCCAAATTAGTTTACTTCAACAATGATATCTCTCATCTCAAGTCCCCTTCTGAATCCAGCTTGAATTTCCTGAAATTCCCTGCCGATATACTGTTGCTACTATTCTTGAATTATCTTCTATAAAATTTTATTTGCATGTTATATGAATGGTATTTTCAATAATTTCTGCATTACATTAGATCACTTTTCTTTTGAATGCGCACATATATGGATCTCATCCATTCATTTCACCAGACAGCTGTCTTCCAAATGTCTTGACATAGATGAACAAATATTTTTAGTGCTTCATCCACCAATTAAGACATCTCAATTGGTATTCCAGGACCAGGCAGTGTTTCATTTTGCTGTGCATATGGATGCTATGAGTCGATACTGACTCGATTGCACCTAACAGCAACAATAACAACAATTGGTATTCCATCAACTCCAGGAGCATTGTTTCTTGCCAATTACTTTGGTGCATCGTGGACTTCACTAATTATCATTGGTTGTTTATAATATCTTAAGAAGGACACAGTATCAGGATTGGAGTAAAACTGTTTAATTACCTGTGACAAGTAGATGACATGATGTTGCTTCCTGAAAGTGAAAAGAACTTACTGATGGAGATGAAATATTACAGCCTGCAGTATGGATTACAGCTCAACATCAAGAAGATAAAATTCCTCACAATAAACAACATCATGATAGATACAGAAAATATCGAAGTTGTCAAATATTTCATTGTACTTGGATCTACAATCAACATCCATAGAGGCAGCAGTCAAAAAATCAAGCAACATAATAGATTGAGCAAATCTGCTACAAAATTTCTTTTAAAAGTATCCAATAGCAAAGACGTTACCATGAGGGCTATGGGGCACTTACTTGATGCAAGCCATAGTAGTTTCACTTACCTCATAAGCATATAAAAGCTGGACAATTAATAAGAAAAATCAGAAGGAATTGCTGCCTTTGAGTTATAGTGTTGTCAAAGAATAACAAAAATCATGCACTGCCTGTAGAAAAAACAAATCTGGTTTGGAACCTATATAGCCAGAAAGGTTCTTTGAAGTGAGGATGGCAATACGTTGTCTCGTGTACTTTGGACATGTTATCAGGAGGCATCATTCCCTGTATAAGGACAGTATGCTTGGCAAAGAAGAGAGTCAGAGAAAAAAAGAGGAATCTCTCCAATTATATGGACTGACATAGTGACTGAAGCAATAGGTCCAAACATTACAATGATCATGAGAATGGCACAGGACCAGACAATGCCTGATTCTGTGGTACTATCATAGAGTCTCTGTTAGGCAGAACTTAAGTGATTTGATGACATCTAACATTAAATTCGTATATATATATTTAATTTATGTATTTATAAAACCAGTTGCTGTTGAGTTAATACTTACTAATTTCATGGATATATAAACTGTGTGTGTATATAAACTTCGACTCAAACTCATCAAGTCCTTGTGCTTTCTAAAGGGAAAAAATCATCAGGAAATATCACCAGCTGAGAGCTGGTGAGGTTGAAAAGACAGTAACAGGTTTAAAGCTAATGGAGTAATTAACCTATTTATATTTGCCCTGGTTCATGATCCTACTTCAGAAGTACTTAGCAAGGTGTGAAAAGGCGAACATAGGAGAGTAGATTTTTAGTTAATCTTATTGGGTAAACTCCTGCTGCTCGGGATCATATCCTTTGTAGGGTTTACTCCTCTAATATCTTGCCCTTAGTCGACAGTTCTCAACTTTGAAATGTCAAAACAATTTTTTTTTAAGTTTTTGTGAATTATGTGATAATTTACATGGGAGAACATATAGCTTTACAGTCATCCGAGCATATTTCATTTCATTGCAATGATTACGTTCCCTTCCATATATCATCAAATAACCAAAGGGTACACCTGGCAAACCTGCCACCTGGCTGCCACACACAGCCCCTCTCCCTCCCTAACTCCAGAGTCCCCAGCCACTCCATCTCTCCACATCATCATCTCTGCCAACATCTCTGGCATCACTACTTCTCTGAGTAGGGTCCCACACTCCTCCCTTCTCCCTTGATGGTCCCAGGGACCTCCGCTCCTAGACTGCAAAATCAACCACTCCCCTCCTTTTGTTACAAAATATCTACCTTTACATTTCCAACCCTCACAGTCAGTCCTGATAGCAATTATTCACTATTGTAGCACAAGAGTCTTATCTCTTATCCCCATCTCCTTTCATCAGCCCCTTGCAGGCAGATTAGAAAACACTCAGTGGGAATTCTATCTTCCCCTGAACCCTCTGGAACTAGGTTCCCTTTTGAAAGCTTGTAAGCCAGTCACTTCTTGCTTTTGTAGCACCCCCCTACCCCCCTACCCCCCGCTTTTGGGTAGCCAAAACTTAGACAAGTTGCCCATCTTTGTCAATCCTGCATACCAAGGGGGTGAGAATGATCCTCACTATAAAGATTCCTTCCCTTTTTTGGGCTACTACATCCATAAGTATAAGTCAAGTTCATCAAATTGTAGCTGATTACTCTTTTTTTCTTCTTCTCTCTTCTTCTAGTCAAGTTCTGATCATCCAGCCATAGAAGTCAAGTCAAGTGGGAACAATTTGTTCTTGTGCATCTCCCCTCATTTCATATCAGCTGGATGCTTCACTCTCCACTCTAGTCCCCTGTGGCTAGTCACTGTGTCTGGGCCCAGGAGTCCCAAGGTATTGCCACACTTCTGGCCATTCAGGTCTCAACCCAGATTGACAGGAGTCTATTGACCGTGGTCAGACTTAGCTCCCAACTTCATTGCTGTTTCCACACACCACCCCCCCACTTCTCCTTATTGGTGACCAACACGACACCATGCAGACCACATGCTTGCTCATGTATTTCCCTAGAGTCTCAGTCTTAGAGGGGGGTTTGCTCTGAGGGGTCCCAACCACTTGCCTTGATGGTTCTCAGGCAAACAGCTTACTTGTTCTTGTAGTAATCAATCAGACTGCCATTATTGTTTTGGATTTTTTGTGCCAGTCTTTCTTTCACAAATTATCTTCTGTT
>NW_006408613.1:5384025-5387503 GCF_000296735.1 Chrysochloris asiatica | reverse complement strand
TTCATTTTCTTCGAGGTTATCTTATATTCCATTAACTTTTCCCACCCCTATTGTATGGTCTTCCTTATTTGTTGACGAACTTTCACATACATATGATGCTATTTAAAATACCAAGACTTGAGTCAGGAGCACCTTAGTCCTCAAATGGATATCTTGCTCTTCAATGCTTTAAAGAGGTCTGTACAGGAGATTTGCATAGTGTTTGATTTCTTGACTTCTTCTTCCATGAGTGTTGATTGCAGATCCAAGAAAAATGCAGTCTATGGCAACTTCAACACGTTATCCATTTGAAGTGATGTTATTTGTTGGTGTAGTTGTGAGGATTTTTGTGGTTTTTTTTACATTGATGTGCAATTCATACTGGAGGCTGTGGTCTCTGATCTTCATCAGTATTTTAAGTTATTTTCATTTTCAGCAAGCAAGATTCTATCATCTCCATATCACAGGTTGTTATGAAACTTCCTCCAATCCTGTTTCCATGTTATAACTCATATAACCCAGCTTCTGGAAATATTTGCTCAACATAAATTTGAATAAATATGGTGACAGAATATAGCCCTGGCACATATCTTTCCTGATTTTAATCCATTCAGTATCCCCTTGTTCTGTTCAAAGCACTGTCTCTTGGTATATAGACACATTTCTCACGAGCAAATTTAAGTGTTCCAGAATACCCATTCTTCACAATGGTATCCTTAGCTTGTCATAATTCACAGAGTTGAAAGATTTTGAAGAGTTAATTCTTTTCATCCTGTCTTCTTAGTGATCTTTTGATTTTTTTCTCATATGATGTTCTTGATGTCATCCGTCAGTTCTTCTGGTCTTTGGCCATTAGTGTCTAATGCAACAAATCTGTTCTTTAAATTCAGGTGGGATATGTTCAAGGTCACATTTTGTTTCTCATGGACTTTTAACTTTCTTCAGCTTCAGTCTGAACTTGCATAAGAGTAACTGATGATCTGTTCCTTGCCTTGTTTTGGCTGAAGATATTGAGATTTTCCAATCTCTCTTCCCACAAAGGACATAGTTGAAGATCTGCTGGAAGAATATTTTTCTTACATCGAGAAATGGGAAGAGATAAGCATTCAAGAAGCTCAACAAAACCCAGGAAGGATAGACCCAAAAAGAAAATCACCAAGACATATAATAATCAAGCTCTCCAAAATCAGAGATAAAGGTCAGAATCCTGAAAGCAGCTAGGGAAAAGAGAAGTGTAAAATACAGAGGCAAGCAAATCAGATTGAGCTTGGATTTCTCAGCAGAAACCATGAATTCAAGAAGGCAATGAAGAGCCATATATAAAACCCTGAAAGAGAAAACTGCCAACCAAGAATCCTTTATCCAGAAAAGCTGTCAGTGGTGTAATCAAAACATTCTAGGATAGCAGAAAGCTAAAGTAGTTTGCCAAAGCCAACCTTGCTCTGCAAAACATCCTAAAGGGTGATCTGTGGACAGAGAACCAACAAGAAGTGACAACAACCAGAGATTGACATATATGGTAGCACCACCGGGAACTCAATCAACAAATGAAAGAGTTGAAATCAGAACAAAACTGTACAAATAAATTCAGAGGATCTGGGAGTTCAGTCTATTATCACAAAAATTATAATGTGAAAGAAGGTAAACACATAAGAACAGAGATCCAGGTGGTGACAAGGTCACATTGTTATTGTTGTTAGGTGCCATCAAGTGGACACTGACACATAGTGACACTATGCACAGCAGAATGAAACACTGCCCGATCCTGGGCCAACCTCACTATTGTTGCCACGGTTGAGTCCATTGATGCTTCCATTTGGCTATTTCATCTCACTGGAGATCTTATTTCTTTCTGAGCCTCCACCCTACCAAACATGATATCCTTCTTGAGAGACTGGTCCCTACTGACAATATGTCTGAAGTATGAGAGATGAAGTTTGGCCATCCTGACCCCCAATGAGCACTCTGACTGCACTTCTTCCAAGACAGATCTGTTTGTTCTTTTGGCTGCCAATGGCACTTTCAGTATTCTCATCCAACACCATAACTCAAAAACATCAGTTCTTCTATTGTCTTCCTTATTCACTGTCCAGCTTTCACATGCATATGAGGTTATGGAAAATACCATGGCTTTGGTCAGGTGTACCTTAGTCCTCAAGCTGACATCGTTGCTCTTCAGCACTTTAAAATGGTCTTGTGCAGAAGATTTGCCTAATGCAATATTTGATTTCTTGACTGCTGCTTCTGTGAGTGTTGCTAGTTGATCCAAGAAGAATAGAGTCCTTGAAAACTTCAATCTTTTCTCCATTGATTGGAATATTGTTTATTTGTCCAGCAATCCATACTGAGGACTGTGATTTTTGATCTTCTTCAGTAAATATTTGAAGTACTCTTCACTTTCAGCAAACAAGGTTGTATCATCTGCATATTACAGGTTGTTAATGATTCTTCCTCCAATCCTGATGCCATGTTTTTCTTCATATAACCATGTTTCTCAGATTTTTTGCTCAGCATACAGGTTGAATAAGTATGGTGAAAGAATACAATCCTGTTGTACACTTTTCTTAATTTTAAACCATTCAGTGTTCCCATGCTCTGTTCGAACAACTGCTTCTTGGTCCAGGTACAGATTCCTCATGAGTATAATTAAGTGTTCTGGAATACTCATACTTCATAATGTTGTCCATAGCTTGTCATGATCCACACAATTGAAAGCCTTTGTGTAGTCAATAAAGAAGAGGTAAATGCCTTTCTGATATTCTCTGCTTTCAGCCAAGATCCATTGGACATTAGCAATGATATTCCTTGTTCCACAGCCTCTTTGAATCCAGCTTGAACCTGTGGAAGGTCTCTGTCAATATACGTATGCTTGCAGCCATTTCTGTATTACCTTTAGTAAAACTTTATGTGCATGGGATATCAAAGAGATTGTCCGATGATTTCCTCATTCTGTTGGGTCACCTCTTTTTGGAATGAGCACAAACACGGATCTCTGTCTGCCAGATAGTTGTCTTCCAAATTTCTTGGCATTGATGAGCGAGTGCCTCCTGTGCCACCTCACTTTCTTGAAAGATTTCAATGTTTATTCCATCAATTCCTCATGCCTTGTTCTTTGCCAATTCTTTCAATGCACCTTGGACTTCTTCTTTCAGTATCATTGGCTCTTGATCATATGCTACCTCTTGAAACGGTTGAACATCAACCATTTCCTTTTGGCACTGTACTCTGTATATTCCTTCCATCTTCTTTTGATGCTTTCTGCATCATTCAATAATTTGCCCAAAGAAACCTTCAGTAACAAATGTTGGGGCTTGAGTTTTCTCTACAGGTCTCCCAGCTTGAGAAATGCTAAAGCATGTTCTCCCCTTTTGGTTTTCTGACTCCAGAATTTTGCACATTTTGTTTTAATATTTGTCTTTATCTTCTCTAACTGACCTTTGAAATTTTCTGTTCAGCTCTCGGACCTCCTCATTTCTTCTATTTGCTTTAGCATCTCTAT
>NW_006408613.1:5372711-5374435 GCF_000296735.1 Chrysochloris asiatica | reverse complement strand
GCTGCTATGACTTGGAACTGATTCCATAGCGCACCACCACCACCTCTACCTGGGATAGCACAAATAATTAAGTGCTTGTCTACTAGACAAAAGTTTGTTTCAATTTGCTTCTGAAACATCACAGCATTAAATACCCTATGAAGTAGTAGTTCTACTCTACATATACAGGATTACCATGGGTCAGAATTAACTTGATAGCAATTAATGACACCACCAATGGAGAATATACAAAGGGTAGTGTTGGTTCGAGGGGAGAAAGCAAGACTCTTACATGTATGAGAGCCAGGTTTGATTCTCAGCCACTCTATATCACAAGCAGCCATTACCCTTCTGTTATTGGAGACTTGTGTGATGCTGTAATGCTGGACAGATTTTAACAGAGCTTCTAGACTAAGACAAACTAGGGAAAAAGACTAAGTGACCTGTTGCCAAAAATATGGCAATTAAAACCCTACAGATCAATAGAGTCCAATCCTGGTATACATGGGGCTTCGATAATTTAGGTTTGGCAGGTGGTAAATGGCACCATAGGATAAGAAACCTCAAGGTTAGCTTGAACTGCAGGTTCAGTGGTTCAAACTCAGAAGCTGCTCCTAGGAAACCCAATACTGGGTTGTTATGAGCCAGAACCCACTCAACGGCACTTAACAACAACAAGAGCATAGGTTGCATATAGACAATTAGAGAGAGGAAGCTAAAGAAGAAATCATATACCGAGTCAGAGCAGCCTTATAAACAGAGCATAAAAAAGGAGCAGTGGTTGTTCAGTGGTAGATATCAAGAGGCTTGCATGCAGATGTCATGTTAAGTAACTTTGTTTATATGCAATAAGAGTATGGGTCCACACAAGGCTTGTAAGCAGAGAAGAAGTAAGATGAAATTTTTTTCTGACTACATTATGATGTAGTTGAATTCTACATGGTTAGAGAAATTCTTTAAGGAAAATGTTGTCATTCTCCATGGAAGAAATGATGATGTCTCAGATGGGATTTTAGCTCAGAGGTGAAATTGTCCTTTGAAAGTGTACCTGGTGACAGGACAAGAATCTCAGATAGAAATATTAGGAATACAACATTAGGGAAGAAACATATGCAAATAATTCTGGAAAGGTATCCCTAAAAAGACACATAGAAACTGAGTCAGCAAAAAGTTTTCGAACTCAGTGGACACTATTAAAGTTTGTATAAGCACTTAGGAGTCCTGTTGTGGTGCTTTAGGATAAGCACTGGACTGCTAACAGCAAGGCTAATGGTTCATATCCACCAACAATTCCTTGGAAACCTGTACATTGGTTGCTCTGAGTCAGAACCGACTCAATGACATTCAGCAGCAAAAACAAGCAGTTAACAAATTTGAACATAAAAAGTTACTTATTTTTCAATCATGCATATTTACTACAATAAACTGAGTTTTCAAAGCACAGTTTTTAATTTTTCAAAAAGGAAAGCTAATGGTAATTGGTGTGTATTGAGCAGTTACTATATGTGCAACCATAGCTGGAGGTTTTCCTGGATGCATAAAGATATGCTCCCTACCTTCCAGGAAACTGTAGAGTAACTGGGAACCTGCAAAGATCCCTAGGGTTCAATTTGTTAAGTGCCATGAAGTCAGTTGGACTCATAGTGACCCTGTGTAGGATTTCTAAAAGGAGCTCTGGTAGCATAGTGGTTATGAATCTGGCTGCTCATCTCATGGTCAGTGGTTCGAAGCTACCAGCTGTTCCG
>NW_006408613.1:5371321-5372226 GCF_000296735.1 Chrysochloris asiatica | reverse complement strand
ACCCTACACAGGGTCTCTATGGGGTTGGAATCAGTTTTATGTCACTTAACAAAAACAACAACAATATATTTTGCATAGAAGCCTGAGGGACAAAAGCAATTTTCAATTGGTGACAAACCCACCCAGATACCTCACATAATAAATGACTGGTATGAAGTACTTCTGTATAGATTATTCAAGAAAATTCCAAGGAACAGTACTATACTGTAACACATAGGACACCATGAAGTAGAATCAACTTGATAACAAAGGAGTTTTTTCTTGTTTGCTTGATATAGCATAGTTAGACTGGTTGTTTAAGTCTACCCAAGGGCATCTGAAAGAAAAGCTGGCTATCTATTTCTGAAATACCAGCCGCTGAAAGTCCTGGGGATCATAGTTCTACTCTGACCCTGGCCCAATCACCAAGAATTGAAATGGACTAGATGACAACTTTCAGTAAATGCATAATGTTTGGAGAAAGAGAGAGTAAGAGAGCAAGCATAACTACTCAATTATGATAGATTACTTGTGGGAAAGTACCATATTGGTCCTGATTTAAATTCCCCTTGGGAAACCAGAATGGAACCAGGAAAAAGAACACCCTTCCATGGATTGTGGGAGGTGGGGAGATTGAGGATGGACGTGGGATAGTGGACACGGATTCTCTTTGGACACTTGTTTATACTTTTCATTTCGAATGCTTAAAATATCCCTGGAGAAACTAACCATCACTAATCTTTTGAGAAACAAGGATAATGGTCACTTGGTTCTCCTTCTCACATCAGTTTGAATAATATTGGAAACAATAACAACAATAAAAACAAGCATTTCTCTTCCCTGTGAATGCAGAAAATAACATGCAGTGGCGCTGTGGATTAATGCGCCAGATTGCAAAGCCGTTTGAACTGCAAGTTCGGCAGTTC
>NW_006408613.1:5368924-5371221 GCF_000296735.1 Chrysochloris asiatica | reverse complement strand
TCTTGATTGCATGTTTGATCAATTTCAGATTGAAGAAGTTGGTAGAATTCTTCTATTTCATCCACACTAGCTTTAGTGGTTGGTATGTAAATTTAAATAATAGTGGTATTAACTGGTCTTCCTCTGTAGGCACATGGATATTATCCTGTTACAGACAGCATTGTACCTCATTACTGATCTGGATATGTTCTTTCTGACAATGACTGCAACACCATTCCTCTTCAATTTTTCCTTCCCAGCACAGTGAACCGTGAGGTTTTCAGATTCAAAATGGCCAATACCAGTCCATTTCAGCTCACTATTGCCTAAGATATTGATGTTTATGTGTTCCATTTCATTTTTGACAATCTGTAATTTTCCCAGATTCATACTTATTACATTCCACATTCTGATTATTAATGGATATTTTCAACTATTTGTCTTCACTTTGAGTTGTGCTCTTTCAGCAAGTGAAAATCCCCAAATCTTGACCCATTTTGGGCCATCATGGTCAACTCTACTTTGCAGAAGCAGCTCTTCTGTAATCATATTTTGTATGTCCTTAACCTGAGAGCTCATCTTTCAGTACTATCGCTTAGAATATTCTGGTTCTGATGATAGTGTTTTCATTTTCTGGCACTATGAGACAATGTCCTGAAGCTAGTCATTATGTTTTTATTGGCTAGACATTTGTACATAGTCTGTCTCTTGTTCTTTTATCCTGTCTTAATCTAGAAGCTCCACTGAAACCTATCCACCATGATTTATCCTGCTGGTATTTGAAATACCAGTGACATAACTTCCAGAATCAGAGGAACACACTAGTCACCATAGCATGAAAAACCAACAGATAAGTGGCTTAGATACATCTGTTTATATTTTAATTGCTTTAGTTGATAAAATTTGACCTATACTAGTAAATGCAATAGCCTATGAGGTTTTAGGAACTAAGACAAGTGATTTCAGAATTGAGAGGACTATCTTGAGATACTTTTTGGAGAAACACTGCAAGTATATGCAGACAGCAAATGTCTTATATTTACTGAATACTGCCTACTGCACAAATTGTCTCTAATGGCTTAGAATATTGAGGCAGATTCAATAATATCCCCCCTTTTCATTAACCATAAATGTCAATTCTGTTTGGTTAAAAACTCCCTTCTCAATAGATTAAATGGGGCATCAGAACTGAGAAAAAATAAATAAATAAATAAGTGTGTAAATATTCAGTTTTATTGAGATATTGGAACAAGTTAAGAGTATTTCAACATTTGTTCCTGATTGGTGACCCCACTATTTTTTATGTTTTAGTACCATTCTTAGGCAGAGGCTTTTGTAAACAGGTGGATTTTATGTTAGACAGCATGTGTTCAGTGTCAATTAAAACTTGGCAGATTTCTCCATTACTAAATTTTTTATCCTTGAAGATTTACAGCTACCACAATAAAAGCATTAGGAATAGCTTCTAGCAATTTTTGCTTTCTTTTGTTTGTTTGTTTGTTTGTTTTTCATTGCTGAGAGTTCCAATAGCTCAGTGGCCATTTTATCAAAATTTATGGATAAAGAGCCCTTGGAATATTTTTATTCTGTCTGTTTTTATATTTGGGCTTCCCCTTGGCCATTACCATGTGAACAACATGGAATAACTTGGAAAAGCTGATGCTGGAAGACTTCAAAAAACCTTTAAATTCTTTAGAAAAATTGTAGGAGTTCACAAGGTGTTTTAAAAAAATCTTTCAAAAGGCTATCAGATAAAGTCTTACCAGAGGTATATGAAGGCAAAGAAGGGTATAAAGAGGTAACATCCACCAAGCTGAATTTTCACATTGTATTTCATTATTCTGCTTACTTGATTTAGAGAGACTTTCATTAAAGAAAACAATTTTCTTGTCTTGAAATCTTTGTTGTTGTTATGTGCCATGGAGTTGATTCTGACTCACAGCAACCCTATACAGAGTTTCCAATCCTGTAAATCTTTATGGGAGAAGAAACCTCTTCTTTCTTCCACAGAACAGCTGGTAGTTTCAAACTGATGACCTTGAGATTCGCAGCCCGATTGGTAACCACTAAGCTACCAGAGCTCCTTCTTTAAGAGGCCTCAATATAGCAATTGAAATAGGCATCCTACTAACCCAGTTAATCTAGGAGGCTTGGGTCTCTAATTTACTACTTGTTGTTGTTGTTAGGTGCCATCGAGTTGGTACAGACTCATAGCGACACTATGCACAAAAGAACGAAACACTGCCCGATCCTGGGCCAACCTCACCATTGTTGCCATGCTTGAGTCCATCCATGTTGCCACCTGCCCAATTCATCTC
>NW_006408613.1:5350855-5360784 GCF_000296735.1 Chrysochloris asiatica | reverse complement strand
AGTATATTAAACCATGTTAGCATTTCATATGTTTGCATTAATACCTAGTTAAAATACAACTAAAATAAAATTGTAATGCTTCCTATACACAAATAAAGCAAGAGGAGAAATCTGACATTGACTTAACATATTGATCTAAGTATCTGGTAAAAGATGCCAAGTGTTTTAATAATATCATTACAGATAAGGTGATCTGGGAAACAGGAGGCAGAAAGCTAAAAATTGATCACAAAGTCATAAAGCCTGAAGTAATGCCAAGTTGGACAACACTGGAGTAATCAAATAGCAAAGAAATTGACAGGTAAGCACAATAGGCAATAATTCAAGATGATCAGGCTGAACTAGTAAAGCAAATACTGCCAGAACCTATTCATTTGTGAATTGAATGTATTTATTAAAGTTTACATTAGCATAATACAGGACAATAAACTGGTGAAGATCATGGTCACCTCCAAATTATAAAAAGAAACAGAAACTGCTTTCCCTCAAGCAGATAGTTCTAAAAACATAAGTGAGATTGTTGTTGCTGTTAAGTGCCATTGAGTCAATTCCAACCCATAGTGACTCAGTATAGGTATGCAATGCTAATATCTTGATGTTTTGTTTTGTTATTACACACACACACAGCAGATTACTTTATTAAGAATACTTAAAGAAAATACTAGTTTATTGCTCTTGTTTTTGTTTTGTTTTGTTTTGTTTTAAAGCAAGCATTTTTTTAACAAGAAGGAAACTGGACATTACTCAGAAAGAAATAAGGCAAGTCCAAGAGAATGTTCTCCCCCTTGTTCCTCTTTCACAAATCTGTACTGATAATGATGAGGGGCATCTATTTGATAAAAAGTCATACCACCTTTTAAGATTTCAAAATTCACGAGCAGTAAATAAATCCATTGGCTTTGATTAATAAAGACAATACATGATCTAATGTTCTATGATAAACTTTTAAGATCTCTACATCATATAACGTCTTAAAATATTAGTAAATATATAATTGTTTTAGAAAATAGCACATTTTTTACCTCAAAGCTCTCAGGGTAATTATTTTTTACTTCTAGAATTGTATCCGAATATCTCTCTTTAATTCCTGATGATCCCTTTTATCAAAGGCCAGTATTAGAACCATAATCAATAGAGAGGCCCAGAAAGATAGTGAAATGGAACATCTTAAATCCATTCATCAGGATATCACCTACTTGTGTCCTACATTCATTTTGAAGACATGAACTTTGAAAATGAGTTGACCAATGCATTTTTATTTATATTGACATGAATGTAGATTAATGAAAGAGTGCAACCTTTCTACTACTCAAAATATCTTGCCTTATACTAACAAGGCTTTTAGGAGGCTTTTCTTACTAGGATGGTTACTCCACTTATCAAACTGCTGAGTGTTACTTCTGGAGTACTGGTATAGTGCTGTGGGTTAATGCGCTGTACTAAAAAGTTGGTTTGAACCTCAAAATAGGTGGTTCAAGTTCATCAGCTGCTCCTTGGAAACCCTACACAGGGTTGGAACTGACTTAAAGGCACTTAAAAACAACAAATTCTGGCTGAAATCTAGGCATTCATGTTCTAAAGAACCTCACTAGTTCTACAAAATAATTCATATTTATACAGGCTGCATAACTTTTAAGTGCTTCATCATATTTTACATCATGGTGGCACTGCAGTTTAATGTGCTGGACTGCAAAATTAGTTTTAACCACAATGTGGGTAGCTCACTAGCTGCTCCTTGGAAACCCTATACAGGGGTGCTATGGGTTGGAAACAACTCTATTGCACTTAACAACAACAAACAATAAAAGCAATGACAATACATCATATGCACAGTGGTTACGAATTGGGCTGTGAACAGTGAGGTCAGGAGTTCGAAACTACCAGCTGTACCATGGGAGAAAGATGAGGCTTTCTGCTCCTGTAAAGATTTACAGCCTTGGAAACCCTGTCTGAGGTCGCTATGGGTCGGAACAAACTCTATGGCACAAAACAACAACAACATATAATATATTGGCATTAAATATAAACAACTCTGCTCAAAATAATCTATATAATGCATATACACATTATTCTATATAATATGCATATACACATTACTATATATGATACCTAGTGAGGTCTGAATAGTCTACATATATAAATGATTATACGCCAGTGGTGTTACCTACATAAGAGAAGATGGTATTTTATTTCCATTAGCTCTTTCTGAGTATAAATATTCAAGGAATTTTGTGCATATTTGAAATCAGGGGCATGTTAGATGATTTGACACAATTAATTAGGCAGAGTTTAGGCTAAACCCAAGTATCTTGACTCTAACTCTAAAACATGCTACCAATCAGGACCATAGTTTTCAACATTTGTTTTTTATTGTGACCTACATGTGCTTTTGAATGTTATGATTTAGAGTTGTTGTTGTTTTTAGGTACCATCGAGTCAGTACCAACCCATAGTGACCTTATGCACAGCAGAACGAAGCACTGCCCGATCCTGGGCCAATCTTACTACGGTTGCCATGCTTGAGTCCATCAATGCTGCCACTTGGGTAATCCATCTCGTTGGGGTCTTCCTCTTTTTTATGACCCTCACCTTACCAAACATGATATCCTTCTTCAGTGACTGGTCCCTCCTGACAATATGTCCAAAGTATGAGAGGCAAAGTTTGGCGATCTTGGCCTTTAAAGAGGACTCTGGCTGCACTTCTTCCAAAATGGCAGCCCATGGCACATTCAATATTCTTTTCCAACACCATAACTCAAAGGCATCAATTCTTCTACGGCTTTCCTTATTCACTGTCCAGTTTTCACATGTATATGAGGTTATTGAAAATAGCATGGCTTGGGTCAGGCGCACCTTTGTCCTCAACTGACATCTTGTTCTTCAACACTTTAAAAAGGTCTTGTACAACAAATTTGCATAATGAAATACATCCTTTGATTTCTTGATTGCTGCTTCTGTGAGTGTTGATAGTTGATCCAAGAAGAATGAAGTCCTTGACAACTTCAATCTTTTCTCCATAGATAAGAATGTTGTTTATTGGTCCAGTGATGAGGATTTTTGTTTTCTTGACATTGAGATGTAATCCTTACCGAAGGCTGTGCTCTTTGATCTTCATCAGTGTTTTAAGTCTTCTTCACTTTCAGCAAGGAAGGTTGTATTATCTACATATCGCAGGTTGTTAATGAGTATTTTTCCAATACTGATGCCACGTTTTTCTTCATATAACCCAACTTCTTGGATTATTTGCTTAGCATACAGGTTGAATAAGTATGTTGAAAGAATACAAACTTGTAGCACAATTTCTTAATTTTAAAACATTCAGTGTTCCCATGTTCTGGTCAAATGACTGCCTCTTGGTCCATGTACAGATTCCTCATGTGTACAATTAAGTGTTCCGGAAAACTCATACTTCACAATATTGTTCATAGCTTGTCAGGATCCACACAATCAAAAGCCTTTGTGTAGTCAATAAAGCACAGGTAAACATCTTTCTGATATTCTCTGCTTTCAGCCAAGATCCATTGATATCATCAATGATATCCCTCATTCCATGGGCTCTTCTGAATCTGGCTTGAACCTCTGGAAGTTCTCTGTAAATGTATGATTGTAACCATTTCTGTATTACCTTTAGTAAATCTTTACTCTCACAGGATATCAAAGAGATTGTCCAATGATTTCCACATTCTTTTGGGTCACCTCTCTTTGGAATGGGCACAAATATGGATCTCTTCCAATCAGTCGGCCAGATAGTTGACTTCAAATTTCTTGGCAGAGATGAGTGAGTGCCTCCTGTGCCACCTCACTTTCTTGAAAGATTTCAATTTTTATTCCATCAATTCCTGGTGCCTTTTTCTTTGCCAATTCCTTCAATGCACCTTGAACTTCCTCCTTCAGTATCGTTGGCTCTTGATCATATGCTACCTCTCGAAATGGTTGAATATTAACCATTTCCTTTTGGTACAGTAACTGTATATTCCTTTCATCTTCTCTTGATGCTTTCTGTATCATTCAATAATTTTCCCAAAGAATCTTTCAATAACGAAAGTTGAGGCTTGAATTTTTTTTTCAGTTCCTCCAGCTTGAGAAATGCTGAGCATGTTCTTCCTTTTCGTTTTTCTGATTCCAGATCTTTGCACATTTTGTTGTAAATATTTGTCTTTATCTGCTTGAGCTGATCTTTGTAATTTTCTCTTCAGCTCTTGCACTTCCTCATTTCTTCCATTTGCTTTAGCATTTTGCTTTTGCTGAAGAGCAAGTTTCAGCGTCTCTTCTGACATTCATTTTGACTTTTTCCTTCTTTCTTGTCTTCTCAATGATTTTTTGCTTTCTTCATGTATTATGTTAGAAACACTGTCTGTGGATGGAATAGAAGAATTCTACCAACTTCTTCAATCTGAAATTGATCATTGCTGGTAATTGGAATGCAAAGGTTGGGAGCAAAGAGGACGGATCTAAAATTGGAAAATATGACCTTGGTGATAGAAATGATGCTGGAGAACGCATGATAGAATTCTGCAAAACTATTGATTTGTTCATTTCAAATACCTTCTTTAGACAGCATAAGATATGACTGTAAACCTGGACCTCGCCAGATGGAATACATAAAAATTTAATTGACTTTATCTGTGGAAAGAGATGGTGGAAAACCTTCGTATCATCAGTGAAAACAAGGCCAGGGGCAGACTTTGGAACAGACCATCAATTACTCATATGCAAATTCAAATTGAAGCTGAAGAAAAGGAAAACAAGTCCACGAGAGTCAAAACATAACCTTGAATATATCCCACTTGAATTTAGAGATCATCTGAAGAGCAGATTTGATACATGATTTTGGGTAGCACTTTTGAAATAATTAAATTATGTGCACAGTATGTTACACCTTTCATTTTGTTGCCCTTCAAAAACATGTCATTGAGTACTATTCTCTTGATGACTCTTTGTGTATACTGGAGACCCGATTCTTCGTGTTTCTGTAAATAACCAATAATCTTTGGATACTGGCCTGATGACATTCTATACTTCTATTTCACCAATGCAAGTTTTACCCTGTTCTGTCCTGGGATATTGGAGCAGATCAGCTCACTGTTCAGTCAAACAGATATTTCTGTACCCTATGTATTATCAGTTTTTTAAAAAATAAACTCAGCCTAAAGATAAAATATTACAGTCCTGCTGTGAAGGCTTTGTAAAATACCTGGGCTTTGACCATTAGAGACAGAATACAGTACTGGCCAAGGGTTTGGGGGTTTTAGTGAGCCAGATCTGTGCTTAAAGTCTTACATAACCTTGAGTAAATTTGCAAGTTCTCTAAGTCTTTGACTGCTAAAAATATCTATAAAATAGGGTTGTATAATAGATAAGTGAGGCAATGTACATGAAATGCTAGCATAATAGAGGCAATTAATAATCCTGAAGAAATGATAGCAGTTATTTGGTTTTTTCCTTATTGTCTACTAACTGGCTAATTGCAATTACCCTAGGGGTCTACATTAATATTTAAAGACCATATGGGTATGTTTAGCAAGTTGAAATAGTTAACACACTTTCACATTCAATAATTTTTTCATTGGACTGGAAATTGAGAGGACACTGCTAATATCCTAAACTTAAACATCTATCTACATCATTTACAATTAACATTTTACCCGTATTATAAAATTTGTTTTTGTTTTTGTTTTTTTTCACTGTTTGGGAAATTTAGCAGGAAGAAATCATACAAAATGAACAGTTACAAAGGGCAGCTAACTGATATCAAGGATAACAACTATCTTTTTGGGAATTAAATGCCTGCTTCTAAGTACCATGCATATTCATTGTGCTTATTTAATGTCTTAAGGAGCTCTGGTTACGAATCGGGCTGCAAACTGCAAGGTCAGCAGTTTGAAACTACCAGCTGTTCCTCGGGAGATAGATGAGGCTTTCTGCTCCCGTAAAGATTTACAGCCTTGGAAACCCTGTACAGGGTCGCTATGAGTCGGAATAGACTCCACGGCACATAACTACAACAACAACAACATTTATGTCCTGGTAATGCAGAGTGTCATCTGCTATGAATGCCCAGACACACCATCATTTCCCACATTAAGCAATTTTTGATAACTAAGAAGGCAAAGGAACCCTATGGTGCATTCATCTTGTGCTCCAGTGACATTTAACATTAGCATGTTTTTAGAGCTCTTGAACAACTTTCATTGAAATTACAAACAAATTCAATTATCTAGTGATGTTAATTGGTATAAAAATAACCTATTTTGTTAACAAGAAAGAAATTGATTTCACTAGATAATTGGTCGGGTACATTTGCAAACCCAGCATGACCAGATAACTGTAGAAAGAAATATTATTCTGCATGACTCCAGGCCCATGAATGGGCTTCATAAATATTATTTGATGCTGATGCTGATAAAAACAAAGCTTCATAAGGAAGAGAAAGCAATATTGAATCAGTGTTCTTGTTTGATTTTCTGATGGATATCTACTATCTGTCTGTTTTTCTAGAAACTTGGAATTGAGCTGTGGCACTTTGAGTACAAATGATAATAATAGATTCCAGAGACTGAGCCTGATATGTTGTATTAGTTTCGGTAGAACATGGCAAAAAATAGATCATAAATCTGGATTTCATTACTGAATTCATGCTTAGAATCTCATGCAAGTCCCGTAAACCCTAACAATAGACACCTATGCCAGAGATATTTATTGGGGAGAGAAATATACCTACATATTATTCTCTGCAAGTTGACTCCAGAGACAGTTATCATCCTTTTTACAAATGAAGCATTTCTGAACACACACCTTTAATCTAGTTGTGTCCTACTCAACGCATGTATCTTTATGCTGGAAATAAGTACTGCATAAAATGCTCACATGCTCACTTTAATTTTTTAATAACTAAATACAGAAGGACTCTTGGTGTGACACTGTAGGATAAGTACTGGAGTGCGAACCACAGTGAAACATCTCCTTACATTTCCCACACAGAAACACCAACAGTGATAGGAAGTCTGTCATAGAGAAGAAAATCAAAGAAGTAGAGATTTACCAACAGAGGACATTAAAGCAAGGGAAAATGCTGGAAGTCCATTTGCATTGCTAATTGATGTGCAGGTTGGTATGATAAATGAGAAAAGAACCATCAGAAATATCAAACTAACTATAACATACCCCAGATCCCAATAAATGTCTAAACTGTTTATTATTTTGTATGAATAGTAGAAATGATTGAGCAAAATACTACTCACCAAACACTTTCAGAAATGCTAATTGACTATAATAGTTGGACTTTGACTAGTTGTTTATATAGTGAATGGCTGGCTTCTCTAAATATTTAGAACTATACTACTTTCTCTTTGAGGATTGCTTAAATATAAGTTGACTGAATAAACAGAGTAGACTAGCTCAAAATAACACAGTTGTGTCATCGACAATGACTGTTTATTCCTTCTATCTTCTCTTAATGCTTTCTTCATCATTCAATATTTTGCCCATAGAAACCTTCAATACTGCAAGTCAAAGTTTGAATTTTTTTTTTAATTCCCTCAGCTTGAGAAATGCTGAGCATTTTTTCCCCTTTTGGATTTCTAACTACAGGTCTTTGCACATTTCGTTATATTTGACTTTGACTTCTTGAGCTGACCACTGAAATTTTCTGTTCAGCTCCTGTTCCACCTCATTTCTTTAATTTGCTTTAACATCTTTGTGCTGGAGAGCAAGATATGAGTCTCTTCTGGCATCTATTTTGGTCTGTTCCTTCTTTCTTGTCTTCTTAATGACTTTTTGCTTTTGTCCTGTATGTGGTTCTTGATGTCATCCCACAACTCTTCTGTTCTTCAGACTTTAGTGTCTAATGCAACATGGTCAACCTACTTTGAGGAGGCAACTCTATTCCGGCCACATTTTGAGTGACTTCCAAGCCGAGGGGCTCATCGTTCATCACTATAACTGACAATATTCTGGTGCTCTTCACCATGTTTCACTATTCAATATTCTGGTGAAGACAGTATTTCACTGATATTCATAAGGTTTTCAGGGTCAGGCATAGCAATGATTGTTAGTTTGGTGCAGGACTGGGCAATGTTTCATTCTACTGTGCATAGGGTCACTATGAGTCAGTACTGACTGTATGGCACCTAACAACAACAACAACAATGAACCTAAGACAAGTATATTACTGAAAGAATTTCTCTTGCAGACATCAACTGATTGCAAAGACAAGTTTAAATACATTTAAAATTATTTGTTTAGAATAACTCTGTGCATATATGAAGAGGACCCTTAGTAGCAATACTTTTTTACTTTCCCTTGCACATACTGCTGTTATGTGTTAGAATTGACTCTATGACATTCAACAGCACCACCAACACCAAACCTGTTATTTTTAGTACCTCTACATAACTTTGACATCTATACTAGCTCCTGGAATTAAGTTACAAATAAACATTCGTCTAAACTGAAGATGCAGGATATAATATTTGATGCCAAGTCCAAGTCATTGGTAGCTAACATTGGTAGCTAATTGTTGAGCTGCTAACAGGGAAGTCAGCTTTATGCATATAATTAAGCATAAGAAGAGTTCCTAATTGTTACTAAGTTATGTGTTTTTGTTAAATGCCATGTGTCAATTCTGACTCCTAGCAGCCTTATGAACAACAGAATGAAACAGTGAAAGGTCTTGCACCCTCCTCACAATTGTTGTTTAGCTTAATCCCATTGCTGCTGCTACTCTGAAAATCCATCTCATTGGTAGTCTTCCTCTTTTTCACTGACCTTCCAATTTAACAAGCATGATGTCCTTCTCCAGGGACCGGTCTTTCTTGAAAATGTCCATAGTATGAGAGAGGAAGTCTCACCATCCTGGCTTCTAAGGAGAATGCTGCTGTATTTCTTCCAATATAGATTTGATTGCTCTTCAATCAGTCCATGATACTTTTAATATTCTCCTCCAGTATCACGACTCAAATGCATCAATTATTTTATGGTCTTACTTATTCACTGTCCAACTTTCATTTCCATATGGAGCATTGAAAATACCATGGTTTACCATGCACACAACAGTCCTCAAATTGACTTCTTTGTTCTTGAATACTAAAATGGTCCTGTGCATCAGATTTATCTGATGCAATATGTCCTTTGATTTCTTGTCTACTTCTTCCATGAGTGTTGATAGTGGAGCCCGGCAAAATGAAGTCTTTGAAAATTTCAATCTGATCTCCATTTATCATTATGTCATTTATTGGCCCAGTGGTGAAGACATAATGCATTTAAGTTATGGTGTTGGAGTAGAACATTAAAAGTACCATGGACTGACAAAAGAACAAACAAATCTGTGTTGGAAGAAGTACAGCCAGAATGATCCTTGGAAACCAGGATAGCTAAACTTCATCTCTCATACTTCAGATATATTTTCAGGAGGGACCAGTCCCTAGAGAAGGATTTAATGTTTGGTAAAGTGGTTGTTGTTGTTATGTGCCGTGGAGTCGGTTCCAACTCATAGTGACCCTGTATAGGGTTTCCAAGGCTGTAATTCTTTACTGGAGGAGAAAGCATCATCTTTCTCCCACGGAACAACAGGAAGTTTCGCACTGCTGACCCTGAGGTTCGCAGCTCAATTCATAACCACTGTAGAAAAACAGGAAGACCCCATTGTGATGGACTAACAGAGTGGCAGCAGCAATAGGCTCAAAGTAGCAACAATTGTGAGGTTGGACCACGACCAGGGAGTGTTTTGTTATGTTTTACATAGGATACTGGCTCGATAACACCTAACACCAATAATTTTCATGTAAGCTAATTTCATTAAAAAATTTAAATGCAAGTAAGTAAAAATAATGTTTAAAGAATAATAATCATTGCCTTATATGTATTGTGTCAGGTTCTAATTGACTATACCATGTATTATATGATTTATTATACATGGCATGTTATCCTGG
>NW_006408613.1:5344620-5350290 GCF_000296735.1 Chrysochloris asiatica | reverse complement strand
CACATAACAACAGCAACAAATTATCAGGAGGGACCTTGGTAAAGTTGAGGGTCAGTGAAAAAGAGAAAATTCCCCAATGGGATGGATTGGCATAGTGGCAGCAGCAATGAGCTCAAGTGTAGCAACAATTGTGAGGTTGACGCAGGACAGGGCATTGTTGTGTTATACATAAGGTTGTTATGAGTTGTTCTGACTCAATGGCACTTAATTACAACAACAATATATATAATCTAGAAGCTTGGTATTCAGTGGACTCTATCTTTCCCTGCACACTCAAACTATCTCCATCTTGAAAATTTGTAAACCAGTCACTTCATGCCTTTATTGCCCCCTAATTTTAAGTAGCCAATATCTAAGTTGCTTATCCATATCTACCCTGTAAATGCATTTATTGACTTTTTAAAAACTCTATATAGTTTTGAGTTCTGGAGTGGTGTTGTAGGAAAAACATTGGACTACTAATCCAAATCTTGGTGGGTGAAACATACCAGCTGCTCCTCAGAAACCCTATATACTGTCACTATGAGTCAAAACTGATTTGACAGTACATAATTAGCATAGTGGTTACAAATCAGGCTGCTAATCTCATGGTCAGTAGTTCCAAACTACCGTCTGTTCTGTGGGAGAAATATGAGGTCTGCTCCTGTAAAGATTTACAAGCTCAGAAACCCTGCAAAGGGTAGCTATGAATTGGAACTGACTCCACAGCACATAACAACAACTTAGCAACAATATATTGCTTTGTAAACTATTGAGGAAAAGTAGTTCAATTCAGGATAACTATGCATGAATTAATACTTCATCATTCTCTGGATATTTAACCTTAAATAGTGTTATGGCTTGAGTAGTGTTCCTAGAAAGGTAAGCTGAAATACTTAGCTTCAGTGTCTGTGGATTCGCAAACTTGTCTGGGTCTTTACAGGTGGAGGGTCAGAGAAAAAGAGCAAGAACCCCAGAGAGATGGCTTGGCAGAGTGGCATCAATGGGCTCAAGAGTGGCTACAATTATGAGGTTGGCCTAGGACCAGGCAGTGTTTCCTTCTTTTGTGCATAGGGTCACTATGAGTTGGTACCGACTTGATGGCACCTAACATAAAAACAACAACAACAAACAACAACAAAATTGAACACCTTTGAAGCAAAGTGAAAGAGCTTTGATGTATATCCTATTTAAATAATCAAAACAATTATAAAGAATACATAAGTTTCTTCTCTCTATTATATGGATGTACAAGGTCAATTGACTACTTTCAGACTCATTGCAATCTTGTTTAGGGTTTCCAAGGAATTGAAAGCAAGTTTGAATTACTGATCTATTGGTTAGTAGTCCAGTGTATATAGTAGAGGATCACATCAGTAATCCTTCTTGTATGCTTGTTGTTATTAGGTGCCATTGAGTCAATACCAACTCATAGGAACCCTATACACAGTGGAATGAAACTCTGCCAGGTCTTGCACCAACCTCACAATCATTGTTATGGCTGAGCTCATTGCTGCTGCCACTATGCCAATCTTCCTCTTTTTCAACAACCCTCTACTTTACCAAACACGATATCCTACTCCAGGGACTGGTCCCTCCTGAAAATATATCCCAAGTATGTGGCGCTGTGGGTTAATGCATCAGACTGAAAAGCCATTTGAACTGCAAGGTTGGCAGTTCAAGCTCACCAGTTGCTCCTCAGAAACCCTATCCAGGGTTGCTGTGGGTCGGAACTGACTCTATGGCACTTAAAAACAACAACATGAAAGATGATGCCTCGACATCCCAGTTACCAAGGGACAGTCTGGCTGTATTTCTTCCAACACAGATCGGTTTGTTCTTTTTGCAGTCCATGGTATTTTTAATTTGTTCCTTCAACCCCACAACTCAAACACATCAATTCTTCTAAGTCTTCCTCATTTACCATCCACTTTCACATGCATATGAGGCTACTGAAAATACCATGGCTTGTCAGTGCAAGCCAACAAGTATTTTCTTGGAAGGACAAACTCCCTTCCAAGACTGAAACTCAAAGGAAATGCACGAGCAGCTTTGTAAGTTTGCTGTTGACTACGTTGGTCTACTTCTGTGTGGAAGTGGGATAAAAGACAGTAATAAAGACATGGGCTGAGTTCAACCATGTTCCATACACTCCCATTAATCTTGAGATGAAAGAAAAAAGAGGAAGTGCTAGTTGGTCTGAAAGTTGGAGAAACCTGGAAACTCCTGAGCCCATGAACACTGACCTAAGCACAAGGGCCTACAGCTGAAAGTAAAGTATACAGCTGATATGAAGTGAGGGGAGGTGTGTAAGAATGCCCAAACTGGCAGATAGTACCCATTTGACCTACCTTGGATGGATTGATGATCAACTAGAAGGAAGGTAAAGAAATTTGATACAGGAGGCAAGTGTAAATTGATAGAATTTGATGAACTTGTCTTAAATTATCAACTGAGAGGGAAGGCGTCTTCATATCAAGAATCAAATCTATCCCCTCAGTATACATGATTGATAGGGACGGGCAGCTGAGATATTTGGCTACGTAAAATAAAGGGACTATAAAGGGAAAATAAAAGTGTGGCTGCCTTAAAACAATTCAAGAGAAAGTTTAGTTTCAGAGCATTTGGGGGAAGTTTTAAATAGTTTGAATAGTTTTCTTCTTGTTTAGATGGGTAAAGTGAAAGGAAATGAGGATAGGATTCTCTTGATTTAATAGTGAGTAATTGTTATCATGGAGTCCTAGTGTGGCACTGTGGGTTAATGCACCAAACTGCAAAGCCGTTTGAACTGCAAGGTCAGTGGTTCAAGCTCACCAGTCGCTCCTCGGAAACCCTGTATAGGGTCACTATGGGTCGGATCCGACTCGACAGCACTTAACAACAACAACAATTGTTATCATGACTAATGATAACAATTGTCACAACTGTCAAAGTAGAAGTTGTGTAACAAAAAGGGGTGTAGTTAATCTTAAATTTCATGAACACAGGACTCTAGAACCATCAAGAGGAAAGAACATGAACAGAATGTGGTATCCTAACCAGAGGAGCAGTAACACCAGAGATGGAGACAGAGGTGAAGGCCTGGAGAGATAAAGCAGCTAAGCACTCTAACTTCATGGAAAGAGAAAGGCTGTATTCTGGCAGGCAGGAGGCTGGCTTGCAAAATATGCTCTTTGGTTGTTTAAAAGATTATATATTTCTGTTTTTGTGTACATCAAAAATAACAACAAACCCAAATACTGTTAACCGGTGGCTCACAGAGAGGATTGTAATTATTGTAGTGAAACAAAATATGATTGGTTGAGTACAAAACCGATGTTCTGCCATGTAAACTATCAAACAGATCACAATGAAAGCTTGAAATAAAAGAAAATACCAAGGCTTCTGTGAAGAGTACCTTATTCCTCAAACTGACACTTTTGCTCTTCAATTCTTTAAAGCGGTCTTGTGCAGCAGATTTGCCAAATGCAGTATGTCGTTTAATTTCTTGACTGTTGCTTCTAGGATTGTTGATGGTTGTTCTGAGCAAAATGAAGTGTTTGACAACTTCAATCTTTTCTCCATTTATATGGATATTTTTTATTGGCCAAGTGATGAGGATATTTGTTTTCTTTACATTGAGGTACAACCCATACTGAAGGCTGTGGTCTTTGATCTTATTCAATAAGTATTTTAAGTTCTCCTCCCTTTCAGCAAGCAAGGCTGGATCACCTACCTATGGCAGGTTGTTTATGAGTCTTAATCCTGATGCCACATTTTTCTTCATAAAGTTGAGCTCCTCAGATTAGTTGCTCAATATTCAGATTGAATAAATATGGTAAAAGAATACAACCCTGGCATTTCATAGAACAGGTCATGCTGTTTTATGTCCTATCCTTATTTTGTTCCTCTATTTTGACACTTCCTCATCACTATACACTTTTCACCAGATATTTTAAGATGTTACTGCCTCAGTTTGCTTATTTATTTTAGTGGGGGTAATAATTCTCATGTTATGCTAGAGGAGTAAGTGAAATATAATTTCCTCTTAGAGTATAACACCATACAATATACTTTAGTTGTGCATATGTTTAAATGGTTTAAATATTATGCAAATAAATTAGGCAGTTTTTAAAAGAATACTTTTCAAGAGGAAGAAGCTAAAAATGAATTAGCAAAATATAATGCATTAGTAAATAAATGTTGTTGTGGTAGTTGTGGTTGTTAAGTGTTGTCAAGTTGAGTCATTTTTGACTCATAATGACCCTCCATAATGTTTTCAGCTAGACAAAGATAAGGCTTTCTGCTCCCGCAATAATTTGCAGCATTAGAAACCTTATACAGTGTCCCAATGAGTTGTAAATGATTTCATAGCACACAAACACCACCACAATGGGGTTTCCAAGCTATAGCTAGTGGGTTTGAACCACTGATCTTTTGGTTAGCAGTATGTGTTTATCCTACAGTGCCACACCAGGACTCCTTAAACAGCTTGGAGCTACTTAGATGGAAGAAACAAAGTATACTAAGAACAAATTAAATTCTGTCAGGTTTGGCAGAGGCCCTGCACTAATATCAATAGATTAATCTGCCAGGATGGATAGTAGGGCATAATGGATACTATGGAAAAAAGGAGTATATGCATACAGCACAATTAAATTACTTATAAAATAAGCAAGCCTCTATAATTCATCAATGAACTCTGCTGTGGCAATGGACTGATGACCATAAGGTCTGCAATTCAAACCCACCTGCTGCTCTCAGAAATCCTATGCAGGGCCACTATGAGTTGGAACTGACTTGCTGACACACAATGATAAAAATCAGCACAGGCAACCCCTGAAGAGATGATTAGCTCAGGAAGCTATTTATTGCTTAGATGGAACAGCTGAATGGTGTTAGGGGATAATTAACACCTTCAATTTAAATAGCAATTTAACTCAAACTGGATGGATGGATCTGTAAACATGAAGAAGGCTTAGGGACAATATCATGAGTGATAGATAAAAGTGAGAGACTATTCAGAAAATTTGTTTAAAACCACTAAGTTAGTACCATAAAAATATTGGTATCTATAAGGATTGGAAATGCTTTATTAAACTATAATTTTCCTTAATAAGGTATCTTATACCCAACAAATAAACCATACAATAACCAATATATGTAGGTTTAAATGTATAAGTTTAAATGAGCAATATTAATGTGCGAATCACAACCCTATATGATGGTTTTCTTCATTTCATCTGCATGATATGATGAAAGTTAGTTCATCTCTTATTTCCACATCATAGCACAAATGCAATGCTTTCAAGATTTAAATTCCTTTTTATTAGTCTATCTATATATCTGAAAATGTATGGAACATTTTGAAGAGAGGGACAGATATAGATTTATTTTTCTGGTTAAAAAGTTCACGTATTTAGTCAAAAGTCTCAAAATGGCCTATAATCTGAAGGACTGTTTTCAAATTTAGATCTTGCCAGGACAACAGCATCTGCACTCCTATGAGCTTGTTAGGAATAGAAATGAATGGGCACCACCTAGCCTACCGAGTAGGAATCTTTAGGGACAAAACATTTAAAACTGTGAACAAGCTATCCATGTGATTTTAATATGGTACTATGATTTCAGACTGATATCATTTGCCATGCATGCTCAAGCACTTTTCAGTAACACAAGCTGACACAGATTGTGGGGGGAAATATATATATA
>NW_006408613.1:5342471-5344350 GCF_000296735.1 Chrysochloris asiatica | reverse complement strand
ATATATATATATATTGCCTTCAGTGACTAGACCCATATTTTAGTTTTTGAGGAAAGAGAAGGTTGTTGACATGGGATAAGCACTCGACTGCTATGTAGGTTTAAATGGCAAGGTCAGTGGTTCAAACTAACCTGCAACTCCTTGAAAACCCCATACAGAGTTGCTATGGGTTGGAACCAACTCGACAGCACTTAACAACAACAACAATTTTTCCACAAAGGCAACTTTTTCGTGTTTGAGTTAAGTCTGTAATTGATTTCCAGTTAAGAAAATGCTTCAAAAAAATAGCCAGCACCTGTTGAGTGTGTCCATTAAACACAGGAATACACTACATTAGCTAAGTCTCTCAAGGAGCTCATCAGTTAAAATTGAGTGATTTTTCAAGTTTAACGTCTAACCATGGAAATTAAGAAGCTCTAAGTAAGACCTTGGAGTTCTAGTGCGGTATTATACAAAAAGCATTGGACTGCTAATCACAAGGCTAGTGGTTCAAACCCATGAGCTGCTCCTTGTGTACCCTATACAGGGTTGCTATGAGCCAGAATGGACTGGAGGGCACATAACAACAATAATAAATAAGATCTTACAAGTGTTTGGCAAATTCTAGAAAATAGAGACTGTTACCTAAGAAAAATACATTAAGAGATACATAAAATATTTTATCGATTTTTACAGACGTTTGACTTTTTTGCACACATTTTTCTTAATCTTTGTGTCAATGAATTCTACTGCAACTGATGGGGAAAGGAAAATTAGAAGATGATAGTGTTATAAAAGTCTCCCCAGTTTATATAAAGGAGTCCTGGTGTGGTGCTGTAGTATAAACTCTCCATCAAAAGGTAAGCTGTTAAAACCCACCGTCGCTCCTGGGAAACTCTATACAGGGTTGCTTTGGAAAGGAACTGCCTAGATAGCACTTAACAACAACACAAAAGTCTGTATACATTTGTTCCTCTCTCTATGTCAGTTTACATATATGGTTTAATCACTGTAGTAATATAAAATGGTGACAGGAAAGAGTGAGCAAGGGAAAACAGAATAACATGGGAATACAGAAACAAATAAAATCCATCTATAGTTTATGTGTATATTGATCTACTTATAGACTCATATTCTAATAAAGACCACCTAGCAAGTGACTAGAGACCTGGCATAGGATAAGCATTGTAGACCTGCTAGGCATAAGGATGTAGTCCAAGCCCACCAGTCACTTCTTGGAAACAGGGTTGCTATGAGTTGGAGCCAATTCAATGGCACCTAAAACCAACCACCTCAGCCACCACCAAGTGACTACTACATGCCAGATATTTTTGTGAACATTTATATATTTTTTCAACTTTATTCTCATTTAGATTTCACATCATTTGTTCATATAAATATAAATATTACTATAAACACAAAATGGAAACTAAACCTATTGCAGTTAAGTCAATTCAAACTCACAGAGACCCTATAGGATAGAGTGTTGTTGCTGTGAAGTGCCATCAAGTTGATTCTGACTCATAGCAATGCTGTATAGGGTTCCAAGGAGAGGCTGGTGGATTTGAATTACTGACCTTGTGGTTAGCAGTCCAGTGTTTATGCAACAGCTCTAAACCATGGCATAGGATAGAGTAGAATTACTTTAAATTGGGTTTCTAAGGCTGTAAATCTTGATGGAAGAATATATATAATTACATACGAATGGGTTTCAAAAGGTTAATGGAAAAATGAAATTAATGATAGTGACATTCCTCCATGCTTTTTCTGAAATCCCCTTATATATTATGTGTGTGTATCTATTTCTTTTGTTTCTTCAAGTTAATCCCAAATATAATGACCTGGTAGTTAATGGTAGGGATATGTGTGTGAGAGGGTTATATTCTTTCACCATAGTTAT
>NW_006408613.1:5340333-5342056 GCF_000296735.1 Chrysochloris asiatica | reverse complement strand
CTTTTTAAAGTGTTGAAGAGCAAAGATGTCAGCTTGAGGACTAAGGTGCGCCAGACCCAAGCCATGGCATTTTCAATAATCTTATATGCATGCAAAAACTGGATGGTGAATAAGGAAGACCATAGAAGAATTGATGCTTTTGAGTTATGATGTTGGAGGAGGATATTGAAAGGACCATCCGCTGCCAAAAGAATGCACAGATGTATGTTGGGTGAAGTGCATGCAGAGTGCTCCTTGGAGGCTAGGATGGCCAGATTTCATTTTTCATACTTTGGACATATCTTCAGGAAGGACCAGTCGCTGGAGAGGGTATTATGTTTGGTAAGGTGGAGGGTCAGAGAAAAAGAGGAAGATCCCATGCGTGATGGATTGCCAAAATGGCAGCATCAGTGGGCTCAAACATGACAACAATTGTGAGGTTGGCCCAGGATTGGGCAGTGTTTTGTTCTTTTGTGCATAGGGTCGCTGTGCGTCAGTACTGACTCAATGGCACCTAACAACAACAATAAAATGAAAGAGTAGAACAGCCACTTAGGGATTCCTAGGTTGTAAATTTTATGGGAATAGGTGGCTAAGTCTTTATTCCCATGGAGCCACAAATGGAATGAAACCACCAACATTTTTCAGTGAGCACTGGAGCACTTAATCGTACTAACAGGACTGATATATAGATATAGATATATAGATACAGATATACAGATATATAGATATGTAGATATATATAGAGAGAAATAGCGAGAGCAAAAGAGAGAGAGATAGAATCTGGTATGGTGCTGTTGGATCATCACTGGACTGTGAAACATAAGTTCAGTAGTTAAAACCCACCCGGTGATCCTCAGAAAACCAATATAGGATCGCTATGAGTCAGAACTGACTCCACAGGACTTATCAACATGGATATTTGTATACAGGATATATTGTTGCTATTGTTTTTAAGTGCCATCGAATCGGTTCCAAATCATAGTGACCTTATATAAGGTCTCCACATATATATGTGTATGTATGTATTTTGCTGCTCTTGTTGTTAAGTGACATCAAATCGGCTCTGATTCATAGTGACCCAGTATAGGTTTCTGAGGAGCAAGTGGGGAACTTGAACTGCCAACCTTGCAGTTCAAACTGACCTTGCAGTTCAGCACATTAACTTACTGTGCCACACCAGAACTACATATATACGTATGTATGTAAATCCTGAATCAAGTCCTGGTGTGGACCTGCAGGATAAGCACTGGAATGAAAGATCAGTTTGAGCTGCAATGTTGGTTATTCAAACCCTCTAGCCTCCTTGGAAACCCTGTATAGGGTTTCTATGAGTCGGAACCAACTTGACAGAACTTAACAACAACATACCCTGTATATACACACACACATGCATATCTTAAAAAACAACAGTAATATTATAGATATAGATATAGGTATATATATATATGTTGTTAGATGCCATGGAGTCAGTACTGACTCATAGCAACCCTATACAACTATCCAGTCCTGGGCCAATCTCAGAATCAAACCTATATTTGAGCCCATTGCTGATGTCACTGTGCCAATTCATCTAATTTGGCATCTTCCTCTTTTCCTATAACCCTTCACTTTACCAAGCATGATATACTTCTCCATGGACTGATCTCTCCTGATAATACGTTAAAGTATGAAAGACAATGTAAAGTCTGGCAATCCTGGCTTCCAAGTTGCATTCTGGCTGTACTTCTTCCAACATACATTT
>NW_006408613.1:5320266-5338969 GCF_000296735.1 Chrysochloris asiatica | reverse complement strand
GAGTTTCTGTGTCAATGTTTGGTTGCAGCCATTTCTGTATTACCTTTATTAAAACGTTACTCGCATGGAATATCAAAGATAACATAGGATGTTTTCTGCATTCCATTGGATCACCTCTCTTTGGAATGGGCACAAATTCAGATCTCTTCTAGTCAGTTGGCTAGATAGCTGTCTTTCAAATTTCTTGGCATAGACTAGTGACTGCCTCCAGTGAAGTCTCACTTTGTGATAAGACTTATATTTGTATTCCATCAATTTCCTGTGGTTTATTCTTTGCCAATTCCTTCAATGTACCTTGGACTTCTTCCTTAAGTATTACTGACAATTAATCATATGCTACCTCTTTTGTGTGTGTGTGTGTGAATTATGTGGGTCTACATGGGAGAACATCAGTTTTATATTCATCCTATCATATTTCGTTTCACTGCAATGATTACAATCCCTTCCATGCATCATCAAACCCAAGGATACACCCCATAGGCCTTCCCCCCCGGCTGTCAGCACACAGACCCTCTCCCTCCCTGAGTCCAGTGTCCCAAGCCACTCCATCTTTCCATGTCATCATCTCTGCTTGCATTTCTAGCATAACTAGTTCTCTGGGTAGGGTCCCGCACTCTGCTTTTATCACTTGATTGTCCCAGAGACCTCGTGTCCTGCACTGCAAAATTAATCACGCCCCTCCTTTTGTTACAAAACATCTACCTTTACATTTCCCACTCTTACAGTCAGTTCTGGTAGCAATTATTCACTATTGTATCACAAGAGTCTTATCCCCATTTCCTTTCATCAGCCTTGCCCAGTCAGATTGGATATTACTCAGTGAAATTCTACCTTTCTTGGCACCTTCTGGATCTAGGCTCCCACTTGAAGCTTGTAAGCCAGTCACTTCTTGCTTTTGTAGCCTTCCCCACCTCGCCCCCATGTTGGGTAGCCAATGTCCAAGTTGCGCATCCTTGTCAACCCTGTGCACTGAGAGGGTGGGAGTGATCCTCACTGTAAATATATGTTCCCTTTTTTGAGCTACTACATCCATACGTGTAGGTGAAGTTCATCAAATTGTAATGGGTTATTCTTTTTTTTTCCTCTCCTTCTTCTTCTAGCCAAGTTCTGATCATCCAGCCATCGAAGCCAGGTCAAGTGAGTATTATCTGCAAGTATAGGTGTTCCTGTGTATCTCCCCTCACTTCATATCAGCTGGATGCTTCACTCTCCACTCTAATCCTCTGTGACTATGACACTGCCTCTGGGCCCAGGAGTCCCCGGGTCTTGCTATATACTACTGGCCAACCAGGTCTCCACTCAGGTTCACAGGAGTCTATTGAATGTGGTCAGACCTAGCTCCCAACTTCATTGCTGTTTTTCCCCCACTTCCCCTTATCAGTGACAAAAATGGTCACCAGGGAGACCATATGCCTGCTCGTATATTCCCCCAATTCTCAGTCTTGGAAGGGAGTTTACTTAGAGAGGACCCGACCTCTTGCCTTGATGGCTCCTGTTTACTACTACAAGAACAGCTTGCTTGTTCTTGTAGTAGTAAATCAGACTGCTGTTATTATTTTTAAAAATTTTTTCCTGTTGGTCATTCTTTCATGAAGTATCTCTTGTTCTTCTAGGTACTCCAGGATGGTCAGCTTGTCCTTTCAAATGGAAATTTCCCACCTCACATGATTCTGGATGAGTTCAGGATTCCACCTATGGTCTTATGCAAAGCAAATGCTCCACAGGAAGCCTCTTTCACTGTGCAATTTCTAGCCCCCTTTAAGGTATTCTCAAGCTGCTTTTTGACTTTGTCTTCTCGAACTGACCTTTGAAATTTCTGTTCAGCTCTTATGCCATCTCATTTCTTCCATTTGCTTTAGCATCTCTATGCTGGAGAGCAAGTTTCAGAGTCTCTTCTGACATTCATTTTGGTCTTTTGCTTCTTGTCTTATACTTTCTTCCTGTATGATGTTTAATGAATGTTTACAACTGTTTCTCTTCATTTTGAGTTGTGTCCCATCAGCAAATGAAGGTACTGAAGGATTACTCCATTTGTGTCACCACAGTCAACTCAACTTTGAGGAAGAAGCTCTTCCCCAGTTGTATTTTGAGTGCCTTACAACCTGAGGTCTCATCTTCTGGCACTATATCTGACAATATTCCGGTGCTCTTTATTATGTTTCAATATTCATTTATCTGGTACTATCTGACAGTATTACACTGCTATTCATAAAGTTTTCAGTACACAAAGATTCAGAAGTAGTCTGCTCCTCCTTCTTCCTTGTCTGTATTTGTTTGGAAGCTCATCTGAAATCTACCCACCATGGGTGACCTTGGTTGTATTTAAAAAACAAACAAACAGTGGCTTTGCTTCCACTGGTGCCATCAAGTCAGTTCTGACCCATAGAGACCCTGTATACGCTTTCCTAGAAGTGGTTTGTGGGTTGGAACCACCAACCTTGCAGTTCAATGCCGTGTTATGATCCAGTGTATTATCCTACAGCACCATAGCATGATTCTCTCTATATGAAGAAACTTGGAAGAAAGCTACCTAGCCAATGATTTGTAAGAGAATCTATGTGTGTTCATTCCAAAGAAAGGTAATCATGACATCACACATATCACGTGTAAGTATAATTTCCCTGAAGGTAATTTAAAAATGGTTGGAGCAATGCATTGTCAGGGAGCTACCAGAAGTTCAAGCTGAACTGATAAGAAGGCTTGGAACTACTGATATCATTGCTGACATTAGATGCATATTGGCTAAAAGTAGATAATATCAGACAGATACTTACTTTTGCTTTATTGACTATGAAAGGCATTCAACTTTGTGTATTAGTTAATTTATGCATAGCCTTGAAGAGAATGGGTATTCCGTGATGCTTAATTGTGTTCATTAAGAACCTGTGTATAAGCAGAAGCAGTCAGTCATTTGAACAGAACAAAGAGATACTCAATAGTTTATAATCTGGAAAGGTGCGCCTCAATGTTGTACCATTTCACCATATTTATACAATCTGTATGCTGAAGAAATAATTCAAGAAGGTGAATTATATGAAAAAGAACATGTCATCAGGATTTTAGTAAAAGTCATTAATAAGGGATCCTGGTATGGTGCTGTGGGTTAATACGCTGGACTGCAAAGTCAGTTTGAACCACAAGGTTGGCAGTTCAAGCTCACCAGCCACTTCTTGGAAACCCTATACAGGGTTGCTATGGGTTGGGACTGACTTTACGGCACTTAACAACAACAACAATTTGTAGATGACACAACCATGCCTCCTGAAAGCTAATAGAAATTAAAATATTTACTGATGAAGTTCAAAGACTACAGCTTACAGTATAGATTGCACCTCAATGTACAGAAAATGAAAACACTGGACCAATAAATAGCACCATGATAAATGTAGAAAAGACTGAAGTTGTCAAAGACTTCAATTTGCTTGGATCCATAATCAACACTGATGGAAGCAGTAGTCAAAAAATCAAAAGATATTTTTATTATGAAAAAAAATCTGTTGCAAATGCACTTTTTAAAGTGTCAAAGAACAAAGATGTCTGTTTGAGACTAAGTTTTGCCTGAATCAAGCTATGATGTCTTCAGTTGCCTAATATGCATGTGAAAGTTGAAGAATTAAAAAGGAAAACTATAGAAGAATTAATGCATTTGAATTCTGGTTTTGTCAAAGAACACTGAAAATGCCATGGATTGCTAGAAGAACAAACAAATCTGTCTTGGGAGAAATATAACCATAGTACTCCTGGGAAGCATGGGTAGTGAGCCTTTGTCTCACCTTCTTTAGATGTGTTCTCAGGAGAGATCAGTCCTTGGAGAAGGATGTGATGCTTGGTAAAATGGAGGATCAGTGTAAAAGTGTAAGACCTCCAACAAGATGAATTGACACAGTAACAGCAACAGTAGGCTTAATAGTAATGGTTATGAGGATGGCAGAGGACAGTGTAAAGCTTCATTCTGTTGTGTATAGGGTAGCTGTGAGTTAGAACCAAGTTGATTGCCCCTGACAACAGCACATATATATGTTGTAAATGCTAACTTCACGGCTCAAATTACCTAAATCTTCAAATCAACCTTGTAAAGTCAGTAGTTAAAGAATCTGAACACCAAAGCCTATAATACTTCCATCATAGGTTTTCATGAAATATTGTAGGCTTTATTTATTTTATTTTTTTTATTTCAGGGCTAATTATAATTGTTAGGCACTGCGGAAGTTATAAAAGTAGAAAATAAAAATGTACACAAAAAATAGAAATTTTAAAAGTGTTTTATTTATTTATTTATTTATTTTTCCCACCTGAAGACAGGTATTAAATATACCTGCAAGAGCAGTGGGCACCCTAGGCAATTATTTGGGCAAGTAGAGTAAACTCTACATACTTGTTAAACCTGGTCGGAATTTAGAAACTGTAGGGAGATGTCCTAATAAATGAAGTATGATGCACATGTAAAGAAAATAGTGAGCTGAATGGACAGTCCAGATTAGGTAGTCTTGTAATAGAATTAAAACTGGAGAATTGGGTGGGGATTTCAAATCAAGCAGGAGTTTGAAAATGAGGACTCATTATAGTAAATGAAACAAAAGTCCTATTTCAAAAGAGCCTTGCATCAGCATTCATGTGACATGGAAGAAAAATTATCTGGGGTCACTGGATTTCTCCAGGATGAACTTTCCAATAAGATTGTTGCTACAGTTGATTTATTCTTCTCCCCACTCTCACATAATCACCACACTTTATTACAAAAAGAAGATGCTATGATTCTGTAGGTGACAAATGTATCAATTGTCATTTTCTGTTTTATTTATTTTTTAAACATTTACTGAGATCCATAAGCATGTACAAGGACAACCAAGGAGTGAAATCTATCTCTGCAGATTATAAAAATAATTATTGAATCTAGCTAACAATATGCTGGAACAAGCACATTTTACTTATATTTTATTTCTGTAGGAGGTTAAAGTTATTGACAATCAAATGTTTAAAAATCTGTCCAAGCAGCATTATTGAGTGCCTTAAATTAGGAAGGATGAAGATTGGGAAAGCAGCGTACAAACCTCAGGCTAAAGTCACTGTTATAGATTAGAAGAATTAGAAAACCTATAATACCCCATAGCAGTAACTACAAACTCTATGCAGTATGTGCTTTGGGAGAAAGTTTTCCTGCTTTAAATAAGTAGAGGAAGGAGAATCACAGTTGAACTGTGAATTTTTCAAAATTCAAGCCTTCCCATATTGATGTTCCAATGATTGACAATGATTCTTAAAAAGTTGCTGAAACATTAACAACAACCTTTAGTGCCCTGGGATTCTACAGGCAAAGAAGCCTAAAAGGCTCATATTTCCATTTGATAAATTTGAAGCCTTAGATTTTTTCTTGAATGCTAGGGAAAATGCCATCATAACTTAAATATCATGAATATCTTAATTATCCCTGAATGACTTCAATAAACAAAAATGCATGTTTTAACAGTTTAGGAGGCTAGGAGTGTGAATTCAAGGTGCTAACCCTCACAGAAGACTCTCTGTCAGAGCTGGGGAAGGTCTTGAGCTCCTTTCAACATCTGTAGGCCTGGCATTCCTTGGAGATTTCCATGTTTCTTGGCATAAATCTTTTCTTGGGTCTAGCAAGTTTTCAGTTCAGGGACTATGTGGTCAAAGGACATGCTCACCTGGTTTCTTCTCTCTGTTTTTATTTTTTCTTAGAATTAAAGGTGTTGCCAGCCACAACCCCAGGGAAACTCTATTTACATCAGATCAGAGCTTTGATGTGAGTAAAAGTTTTGCATCCCACCCTGGTGATGGTACACGGTGGAGTTGGTTCTGACTTATCACGACCCTGTTTAGAGTTTCTGAGGCTGTGAATCTTTACAGGAGTAGAAAGTCTCATCTTTCTCTAGCAGAACAACTGGTAGTTTTGAACTGCTGACCTTGAGATTAGCAGCCTGATGCATCATCACTATGCTACCAGATATCCCACCCTAATCCCCTTTTAATTAATTAGTTGATCATATCGGATCACATCATGGAAGATGATTACAGCATTATGTAATTACCAAATTACATCATTATATAATTACCAAAGCATTGAGAATCATTGCACAGACAAGCTGACACAAGGTTTGGGTGTATACTATTCAATCCATGACAGTGACTAAAACACATCAAAATCAAATATCCAATGTTGTTATATGTTGACATTGAGGTGACATTTACTAATGTCTACCACACATATAAGGAGCTCTGGTAGTGTAGTGGTTACGAATTGGGCTGCGAACCTTAAGGTAAGCAGTTCAAAATTACCAGCTGCTCCGCGGGAGAAAGATGAGGCTTTCTACTCCCATAAAGATTTACACACTCGGAAACCCTGTACAGGGTCGCTATGGGTCAAAACGACTTAACGGCACTTAACAACAACAACAACAACAACAACCACACATATATCGCTTAGCCCTGTGCCATTTCATAATCTTTGTATGATTGAGTCCATTGTTGCAATCCCTGTGAATGTTGAGTGTCTCCCTCAAAGAGCAGCATTACAAAAGTAAGTAAAAAATATTGTGACTAGGATTCCAGTTCATATATGAATAGGTTTATTCAAATAAAATGTTTCTGTGATCTGTAAATGACGAAAGACAAGTTACCTGAGTAATACCCTAATTCCTTCATTTCCTTGTAACTGATTATTTTAGTCTTGTTACCCTGGCTTCAAAAAATAAAAGGATGTCAGATAAATGCAGTGGTTTCGAAGGGGATTTCTGAACCAGTTAAATTGAAGGCAAAGAGATCAGCTCATAAGGTTATAGAAACACCTTTTAGGGCTTCCAATCAGGTAACCTTGATAGATTTTCTTGAAGGACAGAAGGTGATCACGGGAACTTATTAAGGAAAAAAATTAAGGGAAAGAAGACCTGCTTTGGTGAGAAAAAGGCCAGGGAAGTTGAGCAAAGTTGTGTTTTTTTTCCTCATTACAAAAATGTACTTGTTCATTCTTCAAATGTAGCATGGGCTTTTCTTTGAGAATTTCATTGGGGAACCTGGCTCCATCAAAACTCTGCAGCCCTGATCTTACCCTGTAAGACTTCTTTTTGTTCCCCAAACTCAAAGAACATTTTAAAAGAGTATGATTTAGTGCAATGACGATATCAAAACTGCCATTTTGACATGGTATAAATAGAAGAGTACAGAATTATTTGAGGAAGAGTTGTTGTTGTTGTTGTTGTTGTTAGGTGCCGTCAAGTTGGTACTGACTCATAGCAGCTCTATGTACAACAGAATGAAATACTGCTCGATCCTGGGAGAACCTCACAATTGTTGCTACACCTGAGCCCATTGATGCTGCCACTTTGCCAATCCATCTTGCTGGGGGTCTTCCTCTTATTCTCTGACACTCCACCTTGCCAAACATGATATCCTTCTAACTGGTCCCTCCTGACAATATGTCCAAAGTATGAGAGACCAAGTTCACCATCCAGGCCTCCAAGGAGCACTCTGGCTGCACTTCTTCCAACACAGATTTGTTGGTTCTTTTGGCAGCCCATGGCACTTTCAATATTATCCTCCAACACCATAACTCAGAAGCATCAATTCTTCTACAGTCTTCCTTATTCATTTTCCAGCTTTCGCATGCATATGAGGCTATTGAAAATACCATGGCTTGGGTTTATGGACACCTTAGTCCTCAAGCTGACATCTTTGCTCTTCAACACTTTAAAAAGTTCTTGTGCAGCAGATTTGCCTAATGCAATACACCCTCTGATTTCTTGACTGCTACTTCTGTGAGTGTTGATAGTTGATCCAGAAAGAATGAAGTCCTTGACAACTTCAATCTTTTCTCCATTGATAAGAATGCTGTTTATTGGTCCAATGGTTAGGTTTTTTGTTTTCTTTACATTGAGATGCAATCCATACTGAAGATTGTACTCTTTGATCTTCTTCAGTAAGTATTTTAAGTTCTCTTTACTTTCAGCAAGCAAGGTTGCATCATCTGTATATCACAGGTTGTTAATGAGTCTTCCTCCAACCCTGATGCCATGTTTCTCTTCATATAACCCAGCTTCTCAGATTATTTGCTCAGCACACAGTTTGAATAAGTCTGGTGAAAGATTACAACCCTGTTGCACATGTTTCTTAATTTTAAACTATTCAGCGTTTTCATGTTGTGTTCGAACAATTGCCTCTTGGTCCATGTACAGATTCCTCATGAGCATAATTAAGTGTTCCAGAATACTTATACTTCACAATGTTTTCCTAGCTTGTCATGCCAGCTAGAAACATGTAAAAACCATAAGTTTATAAACCTAGATGGAAAATATGTCAAGAAACAATAATTACACATTTGAAATTTTTGTCTACTAATTATTTCTATGATTTTATAGCAATACCTTTTGACTTACATATTGAAAATATACTGATGTAATGAAAACAGTGTTTTCACCAAACTTTCTTAATAACCTACTTTACATTTGAAGGTCAACTAAACTTGTTATAGTGCAGCAAATTACCTGATACTGTTCTTCTAGCTGTAGACTTTATTGTTTTTGTTGTTGTTAAGTGCTGTCGAGTTGGTACTGATCCATAATTACCCTGTATAAGGTTTTCAAGGAATTCCTGGTGAGCTTGAACCTCCAACCCTGCAGTTCAAACTAACTTTGCACTCCAGCGCATTAACCCACAGTGCCACACCAGGACTCCTAACAAAATACTTGGCAGTACTATGCACTCATCTGCCAGTTCATCATACTGTGGAGCCTTAAGTGTTGCTGTGATAATGGAAACTGTGCCACTGGTATTTCAAATACCAGCAGTGTCACTTATGGTGGACATGTTTCCACAGTGCTTCCAGACTAAGAATTGTTGTTATTAGATGACATTGCGTCGGTACTGACTCATAGTGACCCTATGCACAGCAGAACAAAAACACTGCCCGGTCCTGGGCCAACCTCACTACTGTTGCCACACTTGAGTCCATCGATGCTGCTACTTGGCCAATCCATATCATTGGGGGGTCTTCCTTATTTTCTCTGAAGTAGTCCACTTCTGATGGGTTATCCTCTGAAACTCTTATAAGGAAAAGTAAAGTATGATCTTATATGCTGCTGGAAGGTGAATATCCCAGCTTGGAAGGCACTCAAAATACAACTGAGGAAGAATGGAATCCTCAAAGTAGCGTTGAACTTAATGAAGTGAATAGAGCAAAGCTTTCAGGACCTTCATCTGCTGACATGACATTACTCAAAATTAGAAGAAGCAGCTACAAACATCCATTGGTAATTGGAATATGGAATGTATGAAGTATGGATCTAGGGAAAATGAAAGTCATAAAAAATGAAATGGAATTAATAAAAATTAGTATCCTAGGTACTAGTGAGTTGAACTGGACAGGAACTGGAAATTTTGAATTGAACAATAAGATGGTTTTCTATGCCAATAATGACAGCTTGAAGAACGGTGTTGTATTCATCAACAAAAAGAACATTTCAAGATCAATCTTGAAATACAATGCTGTCTGTGATAAGATAATATCTATCCTCTTACTCTCGTAAAGATTTACACCCTCGGAAACCTTGTACAGGGTCGCTATGGGTCGGAACCGACTCGATGGCACTTAACAACAACAACAATCCTCTTACAAGGAAGACCAGTTAATACACTATTATCAAATTTACACACCATTCTCCAAAGCCAATAATGAAAACATTGAGGAATTATAACAATTTCTTCAGTCTAAAATTGATCAATAATGCAATCAAGATATATTGATAAAAACTGGTGATTGGAAGGCAAAAGTTAGAAACAAAGAGGAGGATCAGTGATTGGAAAATTTGGCTTTGGTCATAGAAATAACACTGAAAATCACATGATAAAATTTGGCAAGAACAAACACTTAACATTGAAAATATCATTTTATGGCAAATATACATATGTACCACACCAGATGAAATACACAAACATCAAATTGACTACATCTGAGGAAAGAGAGAGGGTGTTGTTGCTAGGTGCAGTCCAAGATACCTCATTTCCAAAATAGCGACCCTATGCATACGAGAATGAAAAACGGTGTGATTGTCACAATTGTTCTATTTGAGACCATTATTGTGTTCACTGTGTCATTGCAGCTCATTGGAAGTATTCCTTTATTTTAAGAACCCTCCATTTTACCAAGATTGATGTCCTAGAGATGAAGTCTCCTCATACTTGTTTCTTAGGAGCAACCTGGCTTTACTTCTCCTTGTTGTTGTTGTTAAGTGCCGTCAAGTCGGTTCCGACACATAGCAACCCTGTACAGAGTTTCTGAGTCTGTAAATCTTTACGGGAGCAGAACGCCTCATCTTTCTCCTGCGGAGCGGCTGGTAGTTTCAAACTGCTGGCCTTAAGGTTCGCAGCCCGATTTGTAACCACTATGCTACCAGAGCTTCTCCTAAGACATATTTATTTTATCTCCTGGCAGTCCAAGGTACTTTCAGTTTTCGTCACCAACACCATAACTCAAATATTTAGATTTTCCCTGGGTCTTCACTATTCATTTTCCAACTTTTGTATGAGGAGATTGAAAATACCATGACTTGGGGCAGGGACTTTAGTCTTGAAAGTGACCTTTTTTATTCTTTATCACTTTAAAGAGGTCTCATGCAGCAGATTTGTCTAATGCAATGTCAACTGGTTTCTCAACTGCTGCTTCCATGAACATTGATTAAGGATCCAAGAAAAAATGAAGCCTTTGGCAACTTTGATTGTATCTCCATTTATCATGATATTATTTATAAGTCCAGTTTTGAGACTTTTTATATTCTTTACATGGAGGTGCAATCCAAGTTGAAAACTTCAGTCTTTTATTTTCATCAAATTCTTTTCATTTCCAGTAAGCAAGGGAAGTGTCCTCTACATATTGTTATTGTGGTTAAGTGCCATTGAGTCAGTCCTGACCCACAGTGACCCTGTATATGGTTTCCAAGGAATGACTGGTAAGTTTGAACCTCCAAACTTGTTCAAACTGACTTTGAGGTCCAGTGCTTTAGCTCACAGCATTAAACCAGAGCACATAGTAGGTGGTTAATGAGGCTTCCTTCAATCCTGATGTACTGTTCTTCTTCATATGATCCAGTTTCTGGGATTATTTATTCAGTATACAGCTTGAATTCATATGGTAAAAAGGATACAACCATGGCACACACTTTTCCTGATTTAAAGTTTCCTGTATTTACTTGTTCTGTCTAATGACTGCCTCTTAATATATGTACAGGTTCTTCATGAGCACAGTTAAGTGTTCTGGAATTCCCATTGTTTGTAATATTTATTATGATCCACATAGTTGAACACCTTTGCATATTCAATAAAACTCAAGTAAATATTGTTCTAGTATTCTCTGCTTTTAGTCAAAATCCATCTGATACCAGCAATGATATTCCTTATGCAACATTCTCCTCTGAATCCAGCTTGATTTCTGGAAGCTCACTGTGGATGTACTTCCGCAACCAATTTTGAATAACCTTCAGCAAAAATTTGCTTGTGTGTGATGTTAATGGCATTGGTCAATGATTTCTGCATTTCATTAAATCAAGTTTCAGAATGGACACAAATATGGATCTCTTCCAATAGGTTGGCCAGACAGCTCTCTTCCAAATTTCTTGGCATAGAGGAATGAATGCCTCCAACACTGTCTCAATTTGTATTCTCTTTGCATTCTGTCAGTTCCTAGAGCCCAGTTTTTGGCCAGTGCCTTCGGTGCAGCTGGGAATTCTTCCTTCAATGCTATCAGTTCTTGATTATATGGAACCTTTTTAAATGCTTGAACATAAACCAATTCTCTTGGGTACAGCATTCCTTCCATTCTCTTATGATACTTCCTGAGTCATTCAGTATTTTGTTCATAGAATCCTTCAGTATTGCAAACTGAGTTTTTTCTTCAGTTCTTTCAACTGGAGAAATACTGAGCACGTTCCTCCCTTTTGGTTTTCTAACTTGAAATCATTGAAAATTTCATTATAATATGTTATTTGCTGTCACTGTACCAGTACATTTCAATGAGGGTCTTTCTCTTTTTAGAAAATGCTTAATTTACCAAGCATGATGTCCTTTTACTAAAGATGAAATCTTCCCATTCTTGCTTCTTACAAGACAGATGTTTTTTGTTATTCTGACAGTCCGTAGTACTGTCAATATGTCAACACCCGAATTTGAATGTATCAATTCTTCTGCAGTCTTTATTATTCATTATCAAGCTTCCACATGAATATGAGCTGATTGAAAATACCATGGTATGGGTTAGGTGAACCTTACTTCTCAAATTGATATCTTCTCTTTTATACTTAAAAGAGGATTTTGCAGTAGATTTTCCTAATGAAATATATATTACTTTTTAATTTCTTGACTGATGCTCCCATAAGTGTTGATTGTCTTTGACAATTTCAATATTTTCTCCATTTATAATGGATGGTGTTATTTTTGGTCAAGCAGTGAGGATTTTCGTTTTCTTTACATTGAGGGACAATCCATACTGAAGGCTATAGTCTGATATTTATCAAGTCCTTTTCATTTTCAACAAGTCATCTGTATATTGCAGATTGTAATGACACTTGCTCCAATACTGACATCACCTTCTTCTTCAAATTATCCAGCTTCTTGGATTATCTACTCACTATACAGACTGAGTAAATGTGCAAGGATACAACCTGATATGCACCTCTCCTGACTTTGAACTATTCAACATTGTTTCTCTATTCTAATGACTGCCTCTTGATCTATGTCCAGGCTCCTCATGATCACAATTAAGTGCTCTCAAATTCCCATTTTTTCTCAAGGTATTTCATAGTTTGTTATGATCCACACAGTCAAATGCTTTTGAATAGTTAATACGGCACAAGTAAATATCTTTCTGGCATTCTGTGGTTTTAGTCAAGATTCGTCTTATATAAGCAATGATATGCCTCATTCAATTCCTCTTCCAAATCTGGTTTGAATTTCTAGCAGCTCCCCTCGATGTACTGCTGTAACCAATTTTGAATTATTTCTGCAAAATGTTGTTATATGTGGCATTAATTATATTGTTCTGATTTTTTTCATTAACCTTTATTTTTAAACTATTTATTCTGAATTGAATAAAGGGTTACAGACAAGATAATCAGTTTTACATTTAACAGATCATATACTGTTTCGTCTCAATGATTGCAATCCTCTCCATGAAACAATAGGTAATCTACATCTTCCCTGTGGTTCTTATTTGCATTCCACCCATTTTCTCATCCCTTCTGAACTTTGTCCTTAGGAAAATGTTGCCCTTTTGATTTTGAATGATTGACCATTCCATGGTAAGCCTACCTTACTAATGCTGTTGTCCTGCTTATAGACCTGTCTATTGATTGGCTGAAAATTGGACTATGAGGGTTTTTTTCCAGAATTGAAAGGTGGTCAAGGGTCACAGTCTGTTTCCTCCAGTCTCTTTATGACCAGTTATCCTGTCATTTTTTTTAAATTACTAAATAATTTTGAGATTTGTTCCACATTTTTCTCCCACACTACCTAGTACCCTCTAATGTGATCCTTTTCAGATTAGTTCATAGTGGTAACAGGGTAGCTGGGTACTAGTTCTTGTGGTCTCAGAGTCGTGAAGACTTATGTTCACATGTTCCATTCATCATCCATTGGATTAATTGATTCCAAGCCTCTTCAATTATTACCATTCTTCTTTCTTCCACACATGGACAGACCAATAGCTGCACCTTAGATAGTCATTTACGAGCTTCAAGATACTACATCAAGAACCTACACATTCATGTAGAATGTAGAACATTATCTTTGAGGACTATGTTATGTCAATTAGCCTGTATCCTCTGAGACTTTGGTTTTGAACCCCAGGCCACAAATTCATTGCCTTAAGATATTTGAAAATATTTAGGCAGTTTTTTTATCATTTTGCACACTGTATGCTCCATGGTTGTGTTTGTGGGAAAGCTAGATACTCATGTACAAATACCCTCTTTCAAACTTCTATATATATGTTGTTGTTGTTAAGTACTGTGGAGTCGATTCCAACTCATAGTGACCCTGAACAGGATTTCCAAGGCTGTAAATCTTTACAGAAGGAGCTCTGGTAGCGTAGTGGTTACGAATCGGGCTGCGAACCTTAAGGTCAGCGGTTCGAAACTACCAGCCGCTCCGCGGGAGAAAGATGAGGCTTTCTACTCCCGTAAAGATTTACACCCTCGGAAACCCTGTACAGGGTCGCTATGGGTCGGACCCGACTCGATGGCACTTAACAACAACAACAACAAATCTTTACAGGAGCAGAAAGCCTCATCTTTCTCCTACAGAACAGCTGGTAGTTTCGAACTGCTGACCTTGAGGTTAGCAGACTGATTCATAACCACTACACTACCAGAGCCCTCTCTTCCTCCCTTACCCTTTTAGCCCATGTCTCAATCCATGTATCTACACACAGAACACTGTTCTTTCAAGATCTGTATATAGCATTATTTACCTCTGTCCATTTTAGCCCATGCATACCTCCCTGTGTCTTCACCTATCTTCATCATTCTTCTACTACCTTTCTTCTTGTACATCACCCTCCCTGTCACCATAGCTAACTTCCCTCTATACTTAGCTAGTTCATTACTCTCCCACCCCTCATACCCCTGGCAAAAATTAAAGAATGTTTCTTTTCATTTAAAAATCTTTTCATAAATTTGTATTGTAATGATCTCATACAATATTTTTCCTTTTGCAATTGACTAATTTCCTTCAGCATAATATTCTCCAGGTTCATCCATGTTATGGGGTGTTTCACAGATTTGTCATTATTCTTCAATGTTGCATAATATTCCATTGTTTGTATGCAGCAAAGTTTGCTTATCCATTCTTTCCTTGGTGGGCACTTAGGCTGTCTCCATCTTTTTGCCATTGGGAATAGTGTTATGATGAGCACCGATGTGCGTATATCTACTCGTGTCCTGGCTTATATTTCTTGTGGATATATACCAAATACAGGGATTGCTAGGTCATAATGTATTTCTATTTCCAATTTACAGTGGAAGAAAAATGGTTGAGCCATTTTATAGTTCCACCAACAATGTAGGAGGGTCCCAATCTCTTCACACCCTCTCTATCATTTGTTGTTTTCTGTGTTATTGCTGTTTTTTTTTAAAATTTCACTCTTAATGCTAATGAGGCAGCCAACATACATATGAAGAAATGTTCACAATCATTCAACATTAGAGAGATACAAATCAAAACATTTATCTTTCTTTAGAATGAGCACAAATACAGATCTCCTTCAAAATGGTTGTCAGGTAGTTGTCTTTCAAATTTCTTGGCATAGACAAATGAGTGCTCAATGCACTGTAACAGCGTAGTGAAATTTTTTCATTGCTATTGTCAATTCTTTCTTAATGTGGAGGTATAAATTTATATAAAAAGAAACTCTCAAGTCTATGAATTTATCTAGTGATGGCATCTTGCACAATCCAGCCTCAATAGAGCTACCAAATGACTGTGGCTACAGGAATAGAGGCTAGCACAAAACCCACTTAGCTGAGCTCAACCTACATTGCCAAGTCATAGAACCATAAAATAAGCAAATAAAATTGCTTTGACTCAGTTTGGGAATGTTTTGTTAGGTGACTCAGCCATATAAATATGAATTTGGAGAACAATAAAATTTAAAACAGTTTTTAAAATATAGGTTGGCTCCTCCATACACAGAGTAGACAGGGATGGGCAACTTGGACATTGGCTACCTAAAATGGGGGAAGGGGCACAAAGCAAGAAGTGACTGGCCCACAAGCTCTCAAGAGGAAGCCAAGATCCAGAGGGCATGGAGGAAGGTAGCATCTCCACTGAGCAGTATCTAATCTGTCTGGGTGGGATTGATGAAAGGAGATGGGGATAGCATTCATGTGAGACAATAGTGAATAATTGTTATCAGGATTGATTGTGAGGGTTGGAAATGTAAAGGTAGATTTTTGTAGCAAAAGGAGGGGAGTGATTGACCCTATAGTCTAGGAGTGGAGGTCCCCAGGATCATCAAGGGAGAAGAGCGGAGAGCGGGACCCTACCCAGAGAAGCAGTGACGCCAGAAATGGAGGCAGGGACGATGACGTGGAGAGATGGAGTGGCTGGGGACTTTAGACCCAGAGAGAGAAAGGGGCTGTGTGCTGATTGCTGATTGGTTGGTTGATGATGCATGGAGGAGATTGTAACCATGGCAATGGAATAATATGCGAAAGGATGAATGTAAAACTAATGTTCTCCCATTTAAGATATCACATAATTCACAATAAATCATTAACATATATATATAATGTTTGGGTGCATATATGAAGAGACTTCAAACATTTATGGAAAAATGGAATCAAAGATAAGAATTTTTTTCCATGAACTCTGAAATGTCATAGATGAATGAATGACTGCCTCCAGTGTTGTATCAGTCTATTGAAAGATTTCAAGTTGTATTCCATCAATTCCTGGAGACTTGTTCTTTGACAATGCCTTCAGTGCACCTTAGACTTCTTCCTTCAGTACCATTGGTGCTTGATCATATGCTGTCTATTAAAAGAGTTGAACAACAACTATCTCTTTTTAGTATAGTGATTCTGCATTTCTTCCATCTTTTAAAAATGCTTTCTGCATCATTCATTATTTTTCCCATAGAATATTTCAATATTGAAAGTTGAGGCTTGAATTGTTTCTTTAGGTTTTTCAGCTTAAGAAATGCTGAGCATGTTCTTCCCTTTTGATTTTCTAACTGCAGATGTATGGCGAGACATCTCAGGATTTGATTTTAGATGATAAAACACACAAAAACCTCTGTGGGGGACAGACATTTTGTGTCTGTGGTTCTACACCATTCATTCCGCAGTTTAGCACAACCGACTTCTTCCCAGATACCTGAGTACAATACAAATGATGATAAAACTGCTGCTGCATTATTTCCTATAGCAATTATAAACTTGGAATAAGGATACTTTTCTAGAAGGGAAACTTCCAGTATTGTTTTTGTTTGTCTTGGAAAAAGCCGCACTTCTGTCTTTTGCACCAGCTGCTGCCAGGCCTTCCTGTCCTCCCGGGTCTCCCTCTTGACATCCTTGTCCTCATCCTCTATCCCAGCTCAGCACTACGCCTCACCACCTCCCTAAAGAACGTGGTCATAACCACCTCAGTTCCTGGGCCCAGCTCAGTATTGTCAATTCTTGATATCTTGTTTTTCACTAATATCTTCTGTGCAGCATGTACTTCTTGCTTCAAAATCATTAGCTCTTGGTATTACAGTACTATATGGATGAACATTAACCAATTAATTTGGTACAGTGATCATGTATTCTCTCCATGTTTTTCTGAATGCTTCCTGCATCATTCAATATTTTGCCCTTAAATCTTTCAATATTGCAAGCTGAAGACAGAATTTTTCTTCAGTTCTTACAGTTTGAGAAATGGTGAACATGTTCTTCCCTTTTGGTTTTCTAACTCCAGGTCTTTGTGAATTTCATTATAATGCTTCATTTTCTTGAGCTGCTCTTTGAAATCTTCTGTTCAGTATTCTTGCTTCATCATTTCTTCCAGTTCTATAACTTCTCCATATTCAAGAGAAAGTTTCAGAGTCTAGTCTTACACCCAATTTGTTTTTCCTTTCTTTCCTGTCTTTGTAATGACCTGTAATTTTCTTCATTTATAATGTTCTTAATATCATCCAACAACTTCTCTGGTCTTTAGTCAGTAGTGTTTAAGCCATCACATCTATTATGGAGTAGTCTCTAAATTCAGGTGGCATATATTAAATCATATGTTGAATCTCCTAGACATGGTTTAAGTTTCTTCAGCTTCAGTTTGAACTTTCATATGAGCAATTTATAATCTCTTCTATAGTCTGTCCCTGGCCTTATTTTGGCTGGTGATATTGAACGTCTCCATTGTCTCTCCTCACTTATCTGGTGAATTTGATTACTTTGTGTGATAATTAAGGTTTTATGTCAACTTGACTAAGCCAGGATTCCCAGTGGTTTGTCAGTTAAGATGTGGTTATCTCCATGGTGAAATCTAATACAATGTAACTAGCTCTATGATGAAGTCCTGGTGTGGCGCTATACGATAAGCATTAGAATGAAAAATCAGTTTGAACCATAAACTCAGTGGTTAAACTCACCAGCTGCTCTTCAGAAACCCTTTACAGGATCACTATGAGACAGAATTGACTTGACAACGCTTAAAAACAACAGCAACTTTATGATGATTGGCTATGAGCAGGTGCAGTCAACTATGGTGAGCAGCCAATCAATTGAAAGGATATTTCCTCAGACATATGTTGTTGTTTTTATGTGCCGTGGAGTCGGTTCTGACTCATAGCAACCCTGTATAGGGTTTCCGAGGCTGTAAATCTTTACGGGAGCAGAAAGCCTCATCTTTCTCCCACAGAGCAGCTGGTAGTTTCGAACTGCTGACCTTGCGGTTCGCAGCCCGATTCATAACCACTACACTACCAGAGAGATATAGTCTGTTTCTAATGTTGAACACTCATGAAAAGCTTACTTGCTTTCAGCTGCATCTGGATCTTACATCTGGTTCATCCTCCAACTTCTGGTACTTTGGACTTTAGCCAGTGGCGTGCTCTATTACCTTCCTGTCTGCCTGTCAGCTTGCTGAACCTGCCTTCTTGCTTGCCTGTTTGACTGCATGTCTGCCTACCTACTTCACTGCCTGCTTGCCTGCTGATATATATATA
>NW_006408613.1:5301249-5320006 GCF_000296735.1 Chrysochloris asiatica | reverse complement strand
AGAGAGAGAGAGAGAGAGAGAGAGAGAGAGAGAGAGAGAGAGAGAGTCTGGTTTTGCTTCTTTAGAGAAGCAGAAGATACTAGGTATCAAAAGTGACTCCAGAGAAACAAAATAATAATATGAATGAATTTTCAAAATTTGTTCTCTAGTCTAATTGTAAAACCACTGATAACTCTGCCTCTATTAACAAAGAGGGTGAGTGTGCTGATAATCCATGGCAGGAAATGGCAATATTAATATGCAAACTATCACAACAAATAGATCATGTATTTGAGAGAAGTGTGGCTCTGGGTGAATGTGTGTATGATACTTTTCTGCAATTTTGTCAGGATGAGATGTATAGATAAGCTAGTTGGTTGGTCCAACTTATAATATAGCAAGTAAAAGAAAGAGCTATACTTCGGGCTAAGAAGTCACAGCTGAAGCACCACATAAAAGACCTCAAAGTTTCCACTTCTACTCTGAAGAGAAGCCTAATTTCTTGTAGATGCAGAGCTTATATTGGAAAATACTAAAACCAGTCTTATTGTAAGAGTGATGGATTTTCAACATCAGCAAAATTCCCAACCTGGAATGGTGTCTGATATTAAAATGAGGGCATTGACTCTGAAGAAATGGGATCCTGTGACTTGATATGAAGTCATGTGGGTAGATAATCAGAAGCTGGGGACATAAAGCCTATAAGTTCCATTGAATCATTCTTTCCAACAGCCCTACCCCTCCCACCTAAAGGAGTACCCTATCTTTGTTAATAAAAATATCATCCCCTCTGTTCACATTTGATGAGATTAACCCAACTGTGTCTGCTGTGATAGTGCCTGAGGCATTGTCTGGAGCAGCACCTAAAGTAGATGTCTTGCAAGACATTGCCAAATGTTCCCAGGAAATATTTTCACCAATTATTGCTTCTAGACCTATAACAAGACTTAAATCTCATCGAGCCCAAAAAGGTGAAGTACAATTTTTGATTCAAGAAGTACAATGTACTCCAAAAGAACTGCTTGATTTTTCTATTATGAACAAACAGATACCTGGTGAATATATGTGGAATAGCTATTAAGGGTGCAGGATAATGGTGCAAGGAACATAGGATTGGGTCAGTATGAGTTTATTGATATGGACCCACTAAGCACAAATTCTTCATTCAGTGTTTTAGTTTGAAAAGTTAGGAGAGGATCTATTAGCTCATTTGGTAGGTTCACTGAAGCATGATTTGTGCAATGGCCCACAATACATTAAGTTGACCTGCTTTGGTATTCTATAGAGAAAGAAATTCAAAGACTTCAATAAATTCCCATGTTAGAGTGAATTTATAAGGATAAATCCATAAACCCATATATGGAGTGTCCAGAGGACATACCTTTTACCGTAACAGTGAGGAACAAATTTGTGAAGGGAGTGCCAGCCCCCTTGAAGACTCTTGTGACTGCTGTTTTATGTAAGACAGATTTGACAGTGGGAATTGTCCTAATTGAATTAAGACACTTAATCACAGTGGGGTAAATTGGATCCTGTAGTGGTAGGAACCAAGTGGCAGCACTTAATCACCAAAGACAATATGAGCATGGTTACTAAAATGGACAGCAGAAGCAGAGTAGTAATCAGAATAGTCTGACTCATCTGGACTTATGGTGTTGGCTAAATAGGCAGGATGCCCCTAGAATTGAAATAGATGGGAAATCTACTAAATATTTACTTGATTTGTGAAAAAGAAAAAAAATTCTAGATCAAGTGAACGGCAGTCTAACTTGAATTGCCAGCATAGAGAATTACAATCTCTCAATCAATTCCCAAAGTTGATCCAATGTACTGACCCACAATCTTGAATAAAAGAATGACCAGTTTCCCTTAATGAAAGACCTCTCTACACTGCCAGTTGTTACTCTTTCTTCCAATTTTCCCCAAAGGGACATATGAACTTTGAAAAGACAGACTGCTAGTTATAGAAAAGTGAATAATCAGAAATTTTGGGTATTACTGGAAATGAGCTTTGAATAGACACTAATTCCAGGAGACCCAAAACATCACTGTGGACCACAAGTCAGTGTGGAGCATATGGAGATCAAGTTACTAAGGGTCCACATCACTGTGGGTCCATTGCATACCCAAGCTCATCCTGTAGTGATTTCCTCAGTTCCTGCATGCATAATTGAAATAGACATAATAACTCGCAAAACTCCCCTGTTGGATCCCTAAAATATGGAATAAGGGCTAGTATACTTGAAAAAAACTAAGAGGAAACCATTAAAACTACCTTTTACAAGGAAAATAGTAAACCAAAATCAACACCACAGTCCTAAATAGATTTTAGAGATTAGTGCTACAATCAAGGACTTGAAGGATACAGGGGTGTTGATTCCCACCACGTGCCTATTTAGCTTGCCTATCTGATCTGTGTAAAAACAGATGGATCTTGAAGAATGATGGTGGATTATCATAAACTTAACCAGGTGGTGACACCAATTGTAGCTGCCATTCCAGATGTTTCATTGCTCAAGCAAATTAATACATCTCCTGGTACCTGGTATGAAACTATTGATATGGTCAAGGCTTTTTTTTCAGTTCCATTTTATAAAGATCACCAGCAGCAATTTGTCTTCAGCTGGCAAGGCCAATTTATCTTCACTGTACTACCTTAGAAGTACATCAATTCTCAAGCACTACATAATCATTTAGTCTGTGAGGACCTTGTTCACCTTTCATTTCAACAAGACATCACACTGTTCCATTACATTGAAAACATTATGCTGATTAGACCTAGTAAGAACAAGTATCAATGATGTGACAAAACTCCAAATGCAGAGAAACAGTTATAAACTTCCTTTAATAATCAGAATATTGAGTGTATGAAGTATGAATCTAGGAAAATTGGAAATTGTCAAAAATGAAATGGAATTAGTGAGATTATGGTCATTTTGAATCTGACAATCACACGGTTTATGATATCAAAAATGACAAATTGAAGAGAAATGGCATCACTTTTATGATCAAAAAGAACGTATCAAGGCCTGTGTTGAAGTACAACACTGTCTGTGATAGGATAATATCCATACACCTTTGAAGAAGACCAATTAATACTACTATTACTCAGATTTATGCACCAACCATAAAGTCAGTGATGATAACACTGAAAAATTCTATCAACTTATTCAGTCTGAAATTGATCAAAAATGCAATCAAAATGTATTGGTTAGTATTAACAATTGAAATGCAAATGTTACAAACAAAGAAGAAGAATGACTGGTTGGAAAACATGGCCTTGGTGATAGAAATGATGCTAGAAAATGCAGTATAGACTTTTGCAAGACCTATGACTTTGTTGCAAATAACTCTTTTAAACAACATAAAAAGACATGGACCTCAGCATATGGATTACAAGGAAATCAAATTGACTACATTTGTGGAGAGAGACTGTAGGAAAACTCCATATCATCAGCCAAAACAAGGCCCTGGGAATACTGTAGAATAGACCATCAACTGTTCATAAGCAAATTCAGTCTGAAGCTGAATGAAATTAAAACAAATCCATGAGAGCCAAAATATAACCTTGGATATATCCAACCTGAATTTAGAGATATCTGAAGAACAGCCTTGATGCATTAGACACTGAAGAGCAGAAGAGCTGTGGATAACATCAAGAATATCACACAGGAAGAAAGCAAAAGTCATTAAGAAGACAAGAAAGAAGGAAAAGACCAAAATGGATGTCAAAAGAGACTTGCTCTCTAGTGTAGAGATGCTAAACCAAATGGAAGGAATGAGATGGCACAAGAGCTGACCAGGAAATTTCAAAGGTCAGCTTGAGAAGACAAAGTCAAATATTATAATGAAATGTGCTAAGATATGGAGTTAGAAAGCCAAAAGGGAAGAACCACGCTTAGTATTTCTTAAGCTGAGTAAACTGAAGAAAAATTCAAGCCTCAAATTGCAGTATTGAAGGGTTCTATGGGGGAAAAAATTGAATAATGCAGAAAGCACCAAAAGAAGATGGAAGTCACGTACCAAAAAAGAAATGGTCCATGTTCAACCATTTTAAGAGGCAGCATATGATCAAGCAAATGATCCTGAAGGATGAAGTCCAAGGTGCATTAAAAACATTGGCAAAGAACAAGGCACTGGGAATAGATGGAATACAAATTGAAATCTTTCAAGAAACTGTTGTGGCACCAGGGGCACTCAGTCACCTATGCCAAGAAATTTGGAAAACAATTACCTGGCCAAGTGAGTGGAAGAGATCCATATTTGTGCCCAGTCCAAAGAAAAGCGACCTGAACGAATGTGGAAATCATTCGACAAAATGATTGATATCACATGCAAGCAAAGTTTTAATAAAGATAATACAAAAATGATACAATCATACACTGACAGAGAACTGACTAAAATACAAGCCAGAATCAGAAGAGGATATGGAATGAGGGATATCAAATGAATCTTGGCTGAAAGTAGAGAATACCAGAAAGATATTCACATCTGTTTTATTGACTAAAATATGGCTATTTGATTGCATGGATCAAGGCAAGCTATGGACAGCATTGCAAAGAATGATTATTCCAGAATACTTAGTTGTGCTCATGAGGAACCTGTGCATAGACCAAGAGGCAGTTGCTCAAACAGAACAAGGAACACCAAATGGTTTAAAATTAGGACAGGTATGTGCTAATGTTTAAAATTAGAAAGACTATAGTCTTTCACCATACTCATTCAAACTGTATGCTAAACAAATAATCCAAGAAACTGGATTATATGAATAAAAATGTGGCATCATAATTTGAGGAAGTCTCATTAACAACCTGTGATATACAGATGATACAACCTTGCTTACTGAAAGTGAAGAGGACTTAAAATACTGATGAAGATCAAAGAGTACAGCCTTTGGCATGGATTGCAACTCAACGTAAAGAAAACAAAAATCCTTACCACTGGACCAATAAACAACATTCTTATCAACAGAGAAAATCTTGAAGTTGTCAAGGACTTCATTTTGCTTGAATCAATCATCAACACTCATGAAAGGCAGCAGTCAAGAAAGCAGATGACGTATTGCATTGGGCAAATCTGCTTTACAAGACTTCTTTAAAGTGTTGCAAAGTAAAGATGTCAGTTTGAGGACTAAGGTGCACTTGACCCAAGCTATGTTATTTTCAATAACTTCATACTTCATATGCATGTGAAAGCTGGACAGTGAATAAGTAAAACCATAGAAGAATTGATGCATTTGAGTTATGGTGTTGGAGGAGAATACTGAAAATTCCATGGACTTAAAAAAATAAATAAATAAATAACAGATCTGTGTTGGAAGAAGTACAACCAGAGTGCTCCTTGAATGCCAGGATGGCCAGACTTCATCTCTCACAATTTAGACATATTATCAGGAGGGACCAGTCTCTGGAGAAGGATATCTTGTTTGGTAAAGTGGAGAGTCAGAGAAAAAGAGGAAAACCCCCCAAAAAAGGGGTTGGCACAGTGACAGCAGTAATTGTGAGGTTGGTACAAACTGGTCAGTGTTTCTTTCTGTTGTGCATAGGGTCACTATGAGTCAGTATCAACTCCTTGGAACTATCACCACCAACAAGTCAATAATTCTAGGCTTATTTGTAAAACATCTGCATGCTAGACTGTGGGAAAGTAACTCAACAAAAATCCAGGCACCTTCCACCTTAGTGAAATTTCTGTGGTTTCAGTGATATGGGGCATGTAGAGATATTTCTAGTAAAGTGAAGTATAAGATGTTGCATCTGGCCTGTCCTACAACTAAAAAAGTGACACAATGCATGGTGGGTCTCTTTGGATTTTGAAAGCAACATTTCCCTCATTTGGGTATGTTCTTTCATCCTACTTATCAAGTGATTTGAAAACCTGCTAATTTTGAGTGAGGCCCACAACAAGAGAAGGCTTTGCAACCATCATTGGACTTACAGAATGCCTTATCCACTGTCATGATGTCCCACAAAGCATCAGTTCATATCAAGGGAGCAATGTCACAGCAAATGAAGTGTAGCAATGGGTATCTGCTCATAGAAATCACTAGTTCCTCATTGTTCTAATGCAGCTGGCTTGTTCAAACAATGGAATGACCTTCTGAAGACACATTTATATTTATGGTGCCAACTAGGTGACAATACCTATCAGGGTTGGAACAATGTTTCCCATGGGGCTTTATATGCTTTAAACTATTGTCCAATATATTAGTGCTGTTTCTACAATAGCGAGGATCGATGGGTCCAGGAACTAAGGGGTGAAAATAGGAGTGGCACCACTACTATTACTTCTACTGACCCACTTGTGAAAGTTTTCTTTCTATCCCTGCTACTCCATGCTCTTCAAGGACCAGATATTTTAGTTGGAAAGGAAGGAAGACTCCCACCTGGAGACACAGCACTGATTCCATTGAACTGGAAGTTAAGAATGCCTTCAGGCCATTTTGTGCTCTTCATGCCTGTTGATCAATTGGCAAAGAAGGAAATTACTGTATTGGTTGGTGTGATTGATCCTGATTACCTAGCAGAAATTGGATTGACATTACAAAATGGAAGTAAAGAATTTGTGTGGAACCAGATTTCTTAGGCTGTCTTTTCATACTACCATGTCCTATGATTAAAGTCAAATTACAAATACCCAATTCCAAGATAGGTACTAATAGCCCAGACCTTTCAGGAAAGAAGATTTGAATCACACAACCAGGCAAAGAACTGCAACTAGCTGAAGTGCTTGCCAAGGACAAAGGGAATTCAGAATAGGTAGTGGAAGAAGGTAAACACCACCTACAATACCATGTGACCTATTGCAGAAATGAAGACTTTGTTATGAATATATATATATATATATATATGTAATTTGTTTGTTTTGTTCTTTATGTGTACATCAAATATTTTGTTTTGCTCATTTGTGAAATATAAGATATAAATAGGCTCAGTATGCTTTCAGTTGTACACTTTTAAGTTGTATCATATTAGTCACAGGTATGCCTTTGCAATTATCTTTACTTGGAGTGGACTATGATCATTAAAGTTTGTGTCAACTTGACTTGCACTGTATTCCCAGTTGAAATGTGATTATCCCCATGGTGAGAACTAATGCGGTGTAGTTAATTCCATGATGATTGACTATGAGCAGATATAATTAACTCGTTGATGACTGGCTGTTAACAGCTGTAGTTAACTCCAAGATGACGGTCTATGAGCATCCGATCAATTGAATTGAAGTTTCCTCAAGGGTGTTACCTGTTTCTAATGGGCACTCAGGAAAAGTCTGTTTGCTTTCTGCTGGATCTGGATCTTGTTTCTGGCTCATCTTCCAAATTCTGGTTCTTTGGAGTTGAGCTGTTGTTGTTGTTGTCAGGTGCCATTGAGTTGGAACCGACTCATAGCAACCCCATGCACAGCAGAACTAAACAATGTCTGATCCTGGGCCAACCTCACTACCGCTGCCACACTTGAGTCCATCAATGATGCCACCTGGCTGATCCATCTCGTTGGGGGTCTTCCTCTTTTTTCTCTGACCCTCCACCCTACCCAGCATGACATCCTTCTCCAACGATTGTTTCCTCCGGACAATATGTCCAAAGTAGGAGAGACGAGGCTTAGCCATCCTGGCCTCCAAGGAGCACTCTGGCTGCACTTCTTCCAAAACAGATCTATTGGTTCTTTTGGCAGTCCATGGCACTTTCAGTATTCTCCTCCAACACCACAACTCAAAGGCATCAATTCTTCTATTATCTTCCTTATTCACTGTCTAGCTTTCGCATCCATATGAGGCTATTGAAAACACAATGGCCTGGGTCAGGCACACCTTAGTCCTCAAGCTGACATCTCTGCTCTTCAATACTTTAAAAAGTTCCAGTGCAGCAGATTTGCCCAGTGCAATACGTCATCTGATCTCTTGACTGCTACTTCCGCGAGTGTTGATAGTTGATCCAAGAAGAATGAAGTCCTTGACAACTTCAATCTTTTCTCCATTGATAAGAATGTTGTTTACTGGTCCAGTGGTGAGGATTTTTGTTTTCTTGACATTGAGATGTAATCCATATCAAAGGCTGTGCTCTTTAACCTTCATAAGTAAATGTTTCAAGTCCTCTTCACTTTCAGTGATTAAGGTTGTTTCATCTGCATATCGCAGGTTGTTAATAAGTCTTCCTCCAATCCTGATGCCACATTTTTCTTCATAGAACCCAGATTCTCGTATTATTTGCTCAGCATACAGGTTGAATAAGTATGGTGTAAGAATACAACCCTGTCTCACACCTTTCCCAATTTTAAAACATTCAGTGTTCCCATGTTCTGTTTGAACAACTGCTTCTTGGTCTAGGTACAGATTTCTTAGAAGTACAATTAAGTGTTCTGGAATACTCATACTTCTCAATGTTGTCCATAGCTTGTCATGATCCACACAATCGAAAGCCTTTGCGTAGTCAATAAAGCACAGGTAAACATCCTTCTGATATTCTCTGCTTTTAGCCAAGATCCATCGGACATCAGCAATGATATCTCTCGTTCTCGGCCTCTTCTGAATCCAGCTTGAACCTCTGGAAGTTCTCTGTCAATGTATGATTGTAGCCGTTTCTGTATTACCTTTAGCAAAACTTTGCTCGCTTGAGTTGAGCTAGTGGCCTGCTTTATTACCTGCCTGCCTGCCTGTCTGTCTGTTTGCCTAATTGCCCATCTTGGTTCATCTGACCCATACTTGGGACTTTCCCACCTCTAAGATATATATATTTACATATATATTGTGTATATTATTGTTATACATATTGTTGTTGTAAAGTGCCACTGAGTTGGCTCCAAATCTTAGCGTCCTGTTTAGGATTTCTGAGGAGCAGCTGGTGAGCTTAAACTGCTGGTCTTGCATTTGAAACGGGCTTTGCAGTTCAGTGGATTAACCCAGAGTGCCAAACCAGGACTCTCTCTACACACACACACGGAGACCTATTAGCATAGCAGATTATGAGATGGCTGATAATAGCAAGATCAATAGTTTCAATCTACCAGTTGCTCCATGGGAGAAAAATGAGACTTTCTGCTCCATTAAGGAGCTCTGGTAGCATAGTGGTTATGAGTCAGGCTGATAACTTCAAGGTCTACAGTTCGATGCTACCAGTCATTCCATCAGAGAAAGATAAGGCTTTCTGCTTCCATAAAAATCTATAGCCTTAGAAACTTACTTAGGGTAGTTATGAGTCAGAAACAGCTTTATGACACATAACCACCACCAAAGATTTACAGCCTCAGAAGCCCTATGCAGGCTCTCTATGAGACTGTATGTGTCACTGCACACAACCACCGTCACCAACATATACATATATAAGGTTCATTGGTTTTGCTTCTTTAAAGAATCCAGCTTAACATACTGTGTATTCTACCTGGTCAGGTCCTTGTGTATTTATGGTTTTAAAAACAAAACAAAAAGCAAAGGTATTCACAATATATAAGCCATTGGTTTTACAAAATTTAATCACACAATCTCTAGCATCCCTTCTATTACTAAGATCATGTTTTGTAACTACTGATCCTCCTCTTTGTTTCTGACTTTGGACATTATATTCACCCATAGTTATCAATGCCTCCTAAATATATTTGATCAATATCAAACTTAAGAAGTCAGTAGAATGTTGCAATTTCATCACCATTGGCTTTAGTGGTTGGTGTGCAAATTTAACAATAGTGGTATAAGCTGGTCTTATTTGCAGGTGCATCGATATTATCCTATCCTGGAAAACATTGCACTTCAAAATAGATCTTGAAGTGTTTTTTTTAAATAAGTTTTTATTATGAGGTTTACATGGAAGAATATCAGTTTTACATCCATTTTATTGTATTTCGTTTCATTGCAATGATTACAATCCCCCCATGCATCACGAAATAACCAAAGAGTACACACCATAGGCCTGCCCCCTGGCTGTCAGCACACAGCCCCTCTCCCTCCCTGAGTTCAGTGTCCCCAGACACTCCATCTGTCCACATTATCATCTCTGTCTCCATCCCTGGTGTGTCTGCCTCTTTGGATAGGGTCCCATTCTCTGTTCTTCTCACTTGATGGCCTGAGAGACCTCTGCTCCTGGGCTGCAAAATCAATCACTCCCCTCCTTTTGTCAAAAAACATCTACCTCTATATTTCCTACCCTCACAGTCAGTTCTGATGGCAATCATTCACTATTGTACCACAAGTGTCTTATTCCCATTTCCTTTTGCCAGCCCAGACCCAATAGATTGGAAATCATTCCGTGGAGATTCTACTTTCCCCAGCCCCATGTGGAACTAGGCTCCCTCTGAAAACTTGTAAGCCAGTTACTTCTTGCCTTTATAGCCCCCTCCCCCATTTTGGGTAGCCCATTTCTAAGTTGTCCATCCCTGTCAACCCTGTGTACCAAGGTAATATCGCTGTAAATATTTGTTCCTTTTTTTGAGTGATTACATCCATAAGTATAGGTAAAGTGCATTGAATTGTAGCAGGTTACTCTCTTTTTTCCCTCTTCTTTCTTCTTCTAGTCAAATTCTGATCATCCAGCCATCAAAGGCAGGCCAAGTGGGTACTGTCTGCAAGTATGGGTGTTCTTATGCATCTCGCCTCACTTCATAATCAGCTGGATTCTTCACTCTCTGCTTTAATCCTCTGTGGCCATCTCACTGCCTCTGGGTTCAGGAGTCCCCAGGTCTTGCCATACTGCTGGCCATCTAGGTCTCCACCCGGGTTCACAGGCATCTATGGAATGTGGTTGGACTTAGCTCACAACTTCATTGCTGTTTTTCCCCCCTCTTCCCCTTATTGGTGATAAATGTAGTCACCAGACAGACCACATGCCTTCTCATGTTTTCCTCTTGAGTCTCAGTCTTGGAAGGGAGTTTGCTCAGAGGGGTCTCAACCACTTGCCTTGAGAGTTCATGGGTGGACAGCTTACATGCTCTTATAGTAATCAGTCAGACTGTTGTTATTGTTTCGGATTTTTCTTGCCAGTCTGACTTTCACGAAGTATCTTCTGTTCTTCTGGCCACTCCAGGCTGGTCTACATTTCCTTTCCAGTGGAAATTTCCTACCTTAGGCAATTCTGGGTGAGGTTCTGGATTCCACCTATGGTCTTACGCAATGTAGAGTCTCCACAGGAAGCCTCTTTCACTGGGCAACTTCTGTTGTTGTTGTCAGGTGCCTTCGAGTCGGAACCGACTCATAGCGACCCCATGCACAGCAGAACAAAACAATGTTCGATCCTGGGCCAACCTCACTACCGCCGCTACACCTGAGTCCATCAATGATGCCACCTGGCTGATCCATCTCGTTGGGGGTCTTCCTCTTCTTCTCTGACCCTCCACCCTACCCAGCATGACATCCTTCTCCAACGATTGTTTCCTCCGGACAATATGTCCAAAGTAGGAGAGACGAAGCTTAGCCATCCTGGCCTCCAAGGAGCACTCTGGCTGCACTTCTTCCAAAACAGATCTATTGGTTCTTTTGGCAGTCCATGGCACTTTCAGTATTCTCCTCCAACACCACAACTCAAAGGCATCAATTCTTCTACGATCCTCCTTATTCACTGTCCAGCTTTTGCATCCATATGAGGCTATTGAAAACACAATAGCCTGGGTCAGGCGCACCCTAGTCCTCAAGCTGACATCTCTGCTCTTCAACACTTTAAAAAGTTCCTGTGCAGAAGATTAGGGCAACTTCTAGAGCCCTTTAAAGTATTCAAATCAGTTGTAGACCGAAGACAGACTTACAAACTTTCTGTAGTGATGTTTCTAGCTATTCCTTTCTCCCCTCCCCACCCCCCCCCAGTGTCTATATTACAATGCTAGGCAAGGGAAACCAAAAAGACAGCCAAACATTTTAACATTATTCCCCTCTTTTACCCCTTTAAACCATGCCTCAATCCCTGTATCCTGAAACCTTGTTTTTCCAAGGTTGTGCATACATCATCATTTACCTCTGTCTCACTTACCCCATGTGAACCTGCCTAACTGTTCTCTCATCACCCTTGTTTTTCCATCCCCCTCTTCCTTCTTGTGTATTGTTCCCCCCTAGGACACAAGTTATCCTGTGTCTATTCCCTACCCTGTTCTCTATCTTTCCCACCCTGCCTCCCCTCCTCTCATCTCATGCATCCTGGAGATCACCAAATATATATGTGAACCATACACATATTATCTGATATTCCTTGTATATATATATTATCCTTTCACAGAAAAACAGTACTTCAAAATAAATTTTGAGATGTTCTTTTTATGATAAATGTGAAATCATTCCTCTTCAATTTGTCGTTCCTGGCATAGTAAATCATATGATATTCTGATTCAGAATGGCCAAGGCCAGTCCATTTTACCTCATTATGTTTAATATATTGATCATCATATATAGTATATATAATCAATATGTTGTTGTTGTTGTTAAGTGCCATCGAGTCAATTCCAACTCATAGCGACCCTGCATTGGGTTTCCAAGGAGCAGCTGGTGAGCTTGAATTGTTGACCTTGCAGTTCAAATGGCTTTGCAGTCTGGTGAATTAACCCACAGTGCCACACCAGGACTCCATAATCAATATCGTGTAGTGATTTTTATTTTTTATGACTTCTAATTTCCCAAGATTCCTGCTTAGTGTATTCCACCTTCAGATTATTAATGGATGTTTATAGTTATTTCCTTTCATTTTTAGTCATGCTTAATCAGGAAACTAAAGTCTTGAAAGTTTTGCACCATCTGTATCATTAAGGTCAACTCTTGAGAAAACAATTCTTCCCCAGTATTGCTTCAAATTACTTCCAACTTGAAGGACTCAACTTCTGGCACTATATCAGGCAATGTTTCACTGCTATTCATAAGCACCTAATCCACTGTGCTTGCTGAAAGTGAATAGGACTTAAAACTTTTACTGATATACATCAAAGAGCACAGCTTTCAGTACAGATTACATCTCAATGTAAAGAAAACAAAAATCCTCACCAATGGACCAAGAAACAACATTCTTATCAACAGAGAAAAGATTGAAGTTGTCAAGGACTTCATTCTTCTTGGATCAACTATCAACACTTATGGAAGCAGCAGTCAAGAAATCAAATGATGTATTGCATTAGGCAAATCTGCTGCACAAAACCTTTTTAAAGTGTTGAAGATCTAAGATGTCAGCTTGAGGACTAATGTGTACCTGACCCAAGCCATGGTATTTTCAATAACCTCATTAAGCCTGTGAAAACAGGACAGTGAATAAGGAAGACCGTAGAAGAATTGATGCTTTTGACTTAAGGTTTTGGAGAAGAATATTGAAAGTGCCATGGGCTGCCAAAAGGACTGTTTTGGAAGAAGCGCAGCCAGAGTGCTCCTTAGAGGCCAAGATAGCCAAACTTCATCTCATACTTTGGACATATTGTCAGGAGGGACAAGTTGCTGGAGAAGGATATCATGCTTTTTAAGAGGGACAGAGAAAAAGAGGAAGACCCCCAGAAAGATGGATTAGCCAAGTTGCAGCAGCAATGGACTCAAACATGGCAATAGTAGTGAGGTTGGCCCAGGATCGGGCAGTGTTTCCTTCAGCTGTGCTTAAATTAAGGTCGCTATGAGTTGGTACTGACACGATGGCACCTAACAACAATGGAAACAATCTACTGTGGTGCTGTAGTACTACACTGCTAACTGAAAGGTTGCTGGTTCAAATTCATTAGCTTTTCTTTGTAAACCCTGTATAGGATCATTATGAATCAGAACTGACTCGACAGCACTTAACAACAGCAACTACAACAATCTCTTAGAATTGGGCCACCTACTAATTCTTCCTAGTCTGTCTTAATCTAAAAGCTCTACTTAAATCTATTCACCATGAGTGCCTCTACTAACATTTGGAATACTAGTAATATAGCTACCAGCATCATAGCAACATGCAAACTACCATGGTACAATAAACTGTCAGGAGGCAGGAGACATACAAAGAGGAATAACATATTTCAAAAAATCCTTTCTTAAAGATTTTATTCTTTTACTTCACAAATATATCTGACCACTTCAAACTCTGCAATGAGCTGATTGATCAGCACAAATGCTTTCAGAGGCTTTATAGTAGAGCACAGCATGACTTCACCATAATTTTTTTAAAAGGCAATGAAAAATGATAGCAATAAGAATTATTCTACTTGGACCTTTAATTTTTGCTTAATTTTCGAAAAGATACGTTGGATATGAAACTTGTAAAATTGTAAAGTACTTGAGTTCAAAAGAAGTCCTGGTGTGGCACTATAGGACCAGCACTGGAACACAAGTTTGGTTTGAACCACAAAGCAGTTCACACTCACCAGCCTCTCCTAACAAACACTATAAAGTGCTGCTATGATTTGGACCAAACTCAGTGGCACGTAACAACAACATGTGGTTCAGAGTAATGCCAGACAACACAGGAGATTAGTAATAACAAATCCTTCTTTAGAAAATATAATAATTTTCCCCAACTGTATATTTATCTCTAGTTGCTATAGTTTTATATAAGTACCCTCCTTCAATTAATCCTCTCTTTTCTAAAGAAAGGTATTAAATTTTATAACTGAATCATTCATGCAAACTTCAAGATCATTAAATAGAGTTAAATGAAACTTTTGTCATTATATTGAAGCATGGAATAGCAAAAGTTTTATTCTTTGAGGACAGTACTAATTATCTTTTAAATTTTTAAGTAGGGTATTATATTAAATCATAATACATGATCAAATTTTTATTTATTATTTACCTTTGGATAAAGAGAACTTTAAACCTCCACTTAACAACTTATCTTGAAGGTTCATACAACTAGATTGTTGTTGTTAAGTACCATCGAGTTGGTTCTGACTCACAGTAAACCTATTTAGAGTTTCCAAGACTAGCTGGTGGGTTTTAACTGCCAAACTTGTAGTTAGAAGTCCAATGCTTATTCTACAGTGTCACAAGAGGAATCTATATATAAGTAGATGTTGTTGTGTGCTGTGGAGTTGCTTCTGACTCATAGTGACCCTGTACAGGATTTCCGAGGCTATAAATCTTTACAGGAGCAGAAAGTCTCAGCTCTCTCCCACGGAACAGCTGGTAGTTTTGAACTACTGACCTGAAATTTTGCGGCCTGATTCGTAACCACTACGCTACCAGAGCTCCTTATATAACTAGATGTTGTTGTTGTTAAGTGCTGTGGAATGTTATTTCTCCCACACTGGTCTACCTTCCCCTCTAAATACCCTCAATGGACAAGCAGCATCAGAATCACCTGGGAATGTGTTAGTTACAAATACAGATTCTCAAGTTGCATTCAGTCTTACTGAGTCAGAACATGCATTTTAACAAGTTCATCAGCAGAGTTACATGAACTGTAAAGCTTGAAAAGCACTACTGTTGATCACATACTCCAACATTTTGCTAGGCCCTCAACCATTCATAACCCGTGAAACTATCTGGAAATCAGTGATGGAAATAGGGAATCAGTGAATTGTGAGAATAGATGATCACCATTGCTGTTCACAGAGTAATGCAAAGCTCACTGAAGCGCAAACAAATACTTTTTATATTTCTACAACTCAAGAGTCATAAACTGGAAATCTTTTCAACCATTCTATTTTGGTTATAGCATAATTGTAAGAAACAGTTCATCAGACCTTGAAACATTATGTGAAAACATTAACCTTTTGGCACAACCACAATTTTTATATTATTCAGTATGTTAGAGAATATGTATTACATTTTAGATCCTTTACCATATTTGATGTTATGATTTCTGCCTGTGATATTGAACAACAACAACAAAAAGAACAAAAAGCACCTCTGCCCAGAATGAGGAAAATTCAACCCAAAATTGCCTTGATTCCCCACTACCATAAGATGAAGCCCAACAGGCTCAGTTACAGTTGCTCAAGGCTTTCTACGACTAATGCTCATCCTTCCTGATGAATTTGGTTTAACATTACTTTCACATGCACAATTTCTGTGCTGACACTACTAGCTTCATTATTATAGCCCAATCAACACAAATTCTCATTACTTGGATTATTTCAAGACACAGCAGATATTCCATATTATCACTGACTAACTTAGCCCAATGGAATCTTACTACTTGAAAATGTCTGTGCAGTTTAGGAATTATACACTTGATGCTGACCATGCTGTTGAGGCTGGGGAGCAGGGCATGAGGAGGGTTCTCTGAAAGTTAGTCTAATTAAATAAGTTTAAAATTATTTCTTTGTTTACTATATGTACATTTTGTATCCCCTATTAGGTTACTTATATATATATATATTTAATGTTAACTTTATGGACTGTACTGTTTTAAAAAAGAAAATAACTTAATTCCATTTGGGAATTTTAAGAAAATAGTTCTTATTTACAAATTCAAATACACACACAAAAATTGGTGTGGCAGTGTAGGATAAGCACTGGAGTAAAAGTTTCATTTGATCCACAAGGTCAGCAGTTCAAACTCACCAGCTGCTCCTTGAAAACCCTATACAGGGTTGCTGTGAGTCAGAGCCATTGTGACAGCACTTAACAACAACCATCAAATATAGATCTATATTCTGTCTATCTATCTTTCTGTCCATCCATCTGTTTTTCTTTCCTTCTGTCTGTCTATCTCTATATGTGAAATTACACAGAGGAATAAGAAAAGCATAAGTTCTAGGGACCGTAACTGATTTCTTTTGGTATTCATAAAAATGAATAATTTAATTTATTGCATATGCTTAGTTCACTTCAAATTTTAATAATAATCTGGTTAGTTTCAAAAGGTACAGGAGAAAAGAGTCATTATGGATGGAAACCACAGGAGCTAACACAAGTTAGTTCACAGAGAAAAATATAGTGTTTTTTTCCTAAAAAATACCCTATTTAAAAAGATTTCTCTTTTATCATATTATTCAGATGAGTCAAAAAATAACTTTGATCATGGCATTTCTTCCAGTGGATAAATCAATTTTTCATGTGTTTATAGAATGTGCACAGAGAATGTTCAAAATATGAAATATACTTTTATTCTTTTGATTATTTACATTTGATATATATTACTCCTCATACCAGGACGACTATAAAACCCAAGGCTTATGTGAAAAGAAATATATATGGCCCTGTGGGTTAATGTGCTGGAAGGCAAGATCAGTTTTAACCACAAGGTTGGCAGTTCAGTCTCACCAGCTGCTCCTCAGAAACCCTATATGGGGTTGCTAAGAGTTGGAATCAACTCAACAGTGTTTAATAACAACAACAATATAGTCATAGTATACTAAATTTCTGGTGTGTAAAGAATCATGCAGGAAGCTGCAAGCCACTGCATAACATGAATGAATCTTGAGGACATTATGCTCAGTGAAATTAGTCAGTCACAAAAGGACAAATATTGCATTAGATCATTATTGTAAAAGCTTAAGAAAAGATAACCATACTAAAAGGGAAAAAATAAAAAGAATTCTTTGTTGGTTACTGGTGGGGGAGACAGTAGAGCACAGGGTAGGGTAAAGACACATCATAGTTTGGGTGTTGGGGAGGGCAAAACATAAAAAGGGGGAGGGGAATGGAAGAACAAGGTAGATAGGGGAACACTGAGGCAGGTTTGCATGGGATAAATGGGACAGAGGTAACTAATGATGGATGCTCAACCTTGGAAAAACAGGGCTCTGTGATAAGGGATTGAGGCATAGTCTGAATGGGTAAAAGAGGGGAAATTATGCTAAGATGCTTGACTGTCTTATGAATATTGGTTTCCCTTGCCTACTATTGTACAATAGACACTTGAGGGGGATAGAAAGGAATATCTGTAAATACAATTGCAGAAAGCTTGTAAGCCCATCTTCAGCCTATAACTGACTGGAATATCCAAAAGCCTAGAACTTGCCCAGTGAAATAAGCTTACTGCAGAGCCTTTAGAATATAATAGGACCTTGGGTGGAATCCTGAGCCCCATCCAGAACCTTCTGAAATGGGACCTTCCCACTTGAAAGGACAAGCAGACTAACCTGGAACAGTTAGAGGAACAAAAGATATTTCTTAAAGAAAAGACCAGCAAGGGAAAAAAAAAAAAAATGACAGTCTGATTGGCCACTACAAGAAGCAAGTTATTCACCGAGAAGCCATCAAGGCAAGCAAGCAAGTCTCTTCAGGACAACCCCACCTGGAAGACTTAAACTCAAAGAGAACACATGTAAGCTTGCTGGTGACCATGTTGACCCTATGACCAATAAGGGAGAAGAGTGCTAGTGGACTGTGGGACCCTATCCAGATAAACATTTATACCAGAGATGGAGGCAGAGATGAGGACATGGAGAAATAGAGAGCATATGAGGACTCTACACTCATGGAAAAAGGAAAGCTTGCAGCCAGGAGGCAGGGTTGCAGAATGTGCCCTTTATTTGTTTAAATGATTATACATTCCCAAATGTTTTTGTGCACATCCAAAAAACAAAAACAAAAAAAGGGGAATAGAAGCAAATACTGTTGAATGATGATGCATGGTGGAGATTAAAATCATTGCAATCAATAATTGTAAAATTGATATTTTACATTGAAATGATGATTGTAAAACCGATGTTCTCCCACGTAAACTCAATACCTAATAGAAACTTAAAAGAAATCACACAAAAAATATTTGGTAAATAAAGTCATATAAGCTGAAGATCCAGATTTTTAGACTTCTAAATGTCAGTGGGAGTATCTTAGTCTATGTCCTCTGATATATCTGACTCTTTCATAAAAAAAAAAAAAAAAAAAATCTGCTGGGTTTTAGTACCACTTCAAAATCCACATCATCAATGAAGCCTTCCTAGTAGTCTTTTTTTTTTTTTTT
>NW_006408613.1:5289412-5301149 GCF_000296735.1 Chrysochloris asiatica | reverse complement strand
TTTTTTTTTTTTTTTTTTTTTTTTGTCTTCTGCTCATCCAGCTATCCAGCTAGTTACTTATGCCTCTTTTTAGGCACTGTTCTTGCAATTCGATGTTATTGCTAGCTATATATTTGTTTCCTCTTCTACATTGTAAGCATCTCAGATGGAATCTATGTCTAATTTGTCTTTGTCCTCATAAGAAGCCATAGAAATTATTTACATGTTAATAAATGGTGCTGAATGGAGGCCCTTGAATGAAATTGATAGCACCATTCATGTCTGCAAGGTCTGCAGAATCTCAAGGTGGTCAAATGACTCTAGCAGAATAGTTACTAACATCAGATATCCAGACACAAGCTCCTCAAGTCCAGTTCTCTGAGGAGTGAAGCCAGTGAGTATATGCAGAACCAAGTCATCCTGTGATCCCATTGTCAAGAAAGACCGTTAAAGCATTAGGGATAGAAACCTTGTCAACACAAGTTGTCAGCACTCTTGCAGGTACATGCATTTTGCAAATGACACACAGGTAAGAGAAGAACCCTTGAAAAGTGTTGCTTAATTCTATAAACAATGTTTTCCTCTTGGATCTGGAACCCTTACTACAGAAAGATACAACCATGATTTACTTTTGGGGATCTAAAACATCATCTATGACTGTGCTCTTTTGGTACTCTTCCTTCATCCTTAGTCTAGATATATAGATAAGGCTAGAAATCATTGAGATTCTGTCAGAATTGGATGGATAACTCAATAGCTTCATAGTCATGTCCCTTCTAAATTTTCTTCTTGGACTCAGTCAGTGCTACCTTCTCCCAGATGGCAGAGCCTAGTTTAAGGTCCTTGATTCATCATTCTTCTCTTTCATTTCAGGGCTTTCTATTTCTCTTTTATTTCTCATTGTACTCAGACATTTCTCATGGGACAGTTTCAGATTACACATCTTCTATTTCCAAGGCAAGCTGTGTTTTATAATATAGAAGCCAGTATATGCTTTATTTCTTATTTAAAGAGAAACAATCCTTCCCATAGGTAATTGTGCAACAGAGAAATAGAAGACAGTTTTGGTATTTTACACAGCACAATACCCAATGATGCAACTGCACAGGTTTAACATCAGACCCTTTCTAATCCTATGTTGGCAGTCTTCTGTATTAGGTTTGCTCCAAATAGTATTTTAAACATTTCTCCATGTCAAAATTTCTTTCCCAATACCTGCTCTCTTTAGAAAAAAAAAAAAAAAATCTGTTTAAATATTTAAACAACCAAATAACCTCCAAACAAAAATTAATTGAATAATGTTTATGTATAATACCCTGGTAAGCCCCATGGTAATATAATACAGACCCAGAATACATGGGGAGGCATGACACATTCAATAGATGACAAGTAAACAGATATGTTACTAGGTAAAGCAGGGCCACCCTTCAATGTATTAAAAGTAAATGTATAGTTGCCCAGTGGGTTTAAAGACTTGTCAAAGGGGGGGGGGGGGAAACATTTGGGCAACGGATAATGATGATGATTGTGCAAAATGGTTGGCGATCTGGATTGTCCATGTAAAAAAGATTGAAATGGCAAATGTATAGCTCTACATAAAAAAGGTAAGTGTAAGGGACAGAGAAAATATCATGAAAAGTTTGGACTCTGTTCTGGGTCTCAAGATTAAGTAACATACAGACAAACTGAGAAGGAGGAAGAGGTCGTCCAAGGTAGAACCAGTGGGAAGTACAGAGAGGAAGGAATGGTGATTGTGTTTGTAAATAACAATTAGACCAATGTTGCTCAAGCTGAGGGATATTCAGAAAGCGATTTTATGAAAAATTTTGAGATGAGTGTGGCTTTCCCTGCCAACAAAATTGTCCATATTTCTAAGTTTAATAATGACCGTATTCATATTCCACCACTCTCCTGTCCGTTTGTTGTAATGTGGTGGCCTGTGTGTTGCTGTGATGCTGAAAGCTATGCCACCCGTATTTTAAATATTTGCAGGGTTTCCCATGGTGGACAGATTTCAACTGAGTTTCCAGATTAAGACAGAATAGGAAGCAGAGACAGGCTACTTCTGGATGTTTAGCCACTGAAAACCTTATGAATCCAAGTGAAACATTGTCAGACACAGTGCCAGAAGATGAAAACATTATGAATAGCATGATAATATTATCATATAGTATGAGCATATGAATTCCTCAGATTGGAAGGCACTCAAAAAAATACTGAGGAAGAGTTGCCTCCTCAAAGTACAGTTGACTGTGATGACAGCAATGAAGTAAAGCTTTTTGGGCCTTCATTATAATGGGGAACAACTGAAGATGTGGAGAAACAGCTGCAAACATCCATTAATAATCTGCATATAGAATGAGTGAATTATGAATGTAGAAAAATGGGAACTTATCAAAAATGAAATAAAACATATGAAGATCAAAAACCAAGGCATTAGGGAGCTAACACAAATTAGTATTGCCCATTTTAAATCTGGCAGTCATTTACTTTACTGTGCTGGGAATGATAAATTAAAAAAGAATAGTGTCACATTCATGATTAAAAATAACATTTTAACATCTATATTGAAGTACAATTTTTGATATATCCATACACCTATAAGGAAGACCAGTTCATAACACTATTATTCAAATTTGTGCACCAACCCCTACTAAAGCCAGTGATGATGAAATGAAAAAAATTCATCCAACTTCTGTCTAAAATTGATCAAACATGCAATCAAGATAAATTGATAATTACTGGTGATTGGAATGTGAATAATGGAAATAAAAAAGGAAGGATCAATAGTTGAAATATGGACTTGATGATAGAAATGATGCTGGAGATCACATGATAAATTTCTGCATGACCAATGTCTTATTCATTGCACTTACATTTTTAAAGAACAAAAAAAGAGTTTTTACACACATGGACCTTACCAGATGGAGTACATAAAAATGAAATTGACTACATCTGAGGGGAAAGACTGTGGAAAAACTCAATATAATCAGCAATAGCAAGGCTGGGGCAGACAATGGAACAGACCATCAATTGATTGTATGCAAATTCAGGCTGAATATGAAGGAACTGAAAATAAGACCATGAGAACCAAAATACGACTTTGAACAAATCCCACCTAAATTTAGAGATAATTTTAAGTACAATTTTTTTTCCATTAGATATTAATGACCAAAGACCAGAAGAGTTGTGGAATGATATCAAAAGCATCATGCAGGAAGAAAACAAAAGACCATTGAGAAGACAAGAAAGAAGGTAAACATCAAAGTATGTATCAGAGAAGTCTCTGACACTTGCTCTTCAGCTTAGAGAAGCTTAAAGAAAATGAAAAAAAATCAGGAGGTAAACTAGCTGAACAGAAAATTTCAAAGGGCAGATAGAAAAGATAAAGTCAAGTATTGTATTTGAAATGTATAACTATCTGGAATTAGAAAACCAAAAGGGAAGAACACAGCATTTCTTAAGCTGAAAGATATCTGAAGAAAACATCCAAGCCTTGACTTGAAATACTGAATGATTCAATGGGAAAAGCATTTAATTATGCAGAAAGCATCACAAGAAGCTAGACGGAATATACAGAGTCATTGTACCAGAAAGAAATGGTGGATGGCCAATCATTTAAAGAGAAAGAATTTGATCAGGAGCCAATGGCACTAAAGGAAGAAGTTCAAAGTGCACTGAAGCCATTGGCAAAGAACGAAACTCCATAAATTGATGAAATTCAAATTTAAATCTTTCAGCAAACTGATGCAGCACTGGTAGTACTCACTTACTTATGTCAAGAAACTTGGAAGACAGCTTCCTGGCCAAGTGATTTTAATAGATCCATATTTGTGCCCAAAGAAAGGAGTTCTAGTGTACTCATAAATCACGGAACACTCTCATTAATATCACATTCAAGGAAAATTCAAAAATGACTGAAACAGTACTTTGACAGTGAACTTAAAACACTTACCGATGAATGAAGATCAAAGACCATAGCCTTCAGTGTAGTTGCACCTTAATGGACAGAAAACAAAAATACTAATCACTGGACCAATAAATAACATTATGATAAATGGAAAAAAGATTGGAGTTGTCAAAGACTTCATTTTGCTTGCATCAAACATCAACACTCATGGAAGCACCAGTAAAGAAATAAAATGACCTATGTCATTGGACAAATCTTCTGCATAAGACTTCTTTAAAATGTTAAAGAGCAAAGATATCAGCTAGAAGGCTAAGGTGCACTTGACCCAAGGCATGTATTTTCAATAACCGTGTATGCATGAGAAAGTTGGAGAATGAATAAGGAAGACTTTAGAAGAATTAATGCATGTGAGTTATGGTGTTGGAGAAGATTATTTTGTGTACCACACACTGCCAGGAGAACAAACAAATCTGTGTTGGAAGAAGTACAATCAAAATGCTCCTTAACAGCCAGGATGACAATACTTCATATCTCATACTTGGGGCATACTATCAAGAGGGACCAGTTTCTGGAAAAGGACATCATACTTAATAATGTGGAAGCTCACCGAGAAAAAGGAAGAACCTGAACGAGATGGTTTGGCACAATGGTAACAGCAGTGGACTTAAGTGTAACCAAAATTGTGAGCATGGCACAGAACTGGGCTTGGTTCTCTTGTCTATAGGGTCACTATGAGGCTGAACCTATTTGATGGCACCTAACAACAGAAAAAAACAAATTCATACTGGAGGCAGATCATGAGATCATGCATTGTTATTGTTGTTAGGTGCCATTGAATTGGTACCGCCTCATAGCGAACGTATGCACAACAGAACAAAACGTTTTCTGATCTTGGGAGAAGCCTACAATTGTTGTCCTGCTTGAGCCCATTGATGCTGACACTTTGACAATCCATTTTGATGGGGGTCTTCCTCTTTTTCTCTGAACTTCCACTTACCAAATATGATATATTTCTCCAGCAACTGGTCCCTACTGACGATATGTCCAATGTATGAGAGAGGAAGTTTGGCCATCCTGGCCTCCAAGGAGCACTCTGGCTGCACTTCTTCCAAAACAGATCTGTTGGTTCTATGGGAAGCCCATGATACTTTCAATATTCTCCTCCAACACCATAATTCAAATGCATCAATTCTTCTACAGTCTTCCTTATTCACTGTCCAGTTTTCACATGCACATGAGGTTATTGAAAATACCATGGCTTGGGTGAGGCACACCTTAGTCCTAAAGCTGACATCGTTGCTCTTCAAAACTTTAAAAAGGTCTTGGGCAGCAGATTTGTCTAATGCAATACGTCGTTTGATTTTTTGACTGCTGTTTCTGTGAGTGTTGATAGTTGATCCATGAAGAACGAAGTCCTTGACAACTTCAATCTTTTCTCTGTTGATAAGAATGTTGATTATTGGTCCAGTGGTGAGGATTTTTGTTTTCTTTACAATGAGATGCAATCCATACTGAAAGCTGTGCTCTTTGATCTTCATCAATAAACACTTTAAGCCCTCTTCACTTTCAGCAAGCAAAATTGTGTCATCTGCATATCACAGGTTGTTAATGAGTCTTCCTCCAATCCTGATGCCACATTTTTCTTCATATAACCAGTTTCTCAGATTATTTGCTCAGCATATAGGTTGTATACGTATGGTGAAAGAATACAATCCTGTCACACACCCTTCTTGATTTTAAACCATTAAGTGTTTCCATGTTCTGTTCAAACAACTGCTTCTTGGTCAATGTACAGATTCCTTATTAAGACAAGTAAATGTTCCAGAATTCTCATACTCCACAATATTGTCCATAGCTTGTCATGTCCACACAATTGTATGCCTTTGTGCAGTCAATAGACCAGAGGTAAATATCTTTTTGGTATTATCTGCTTTCAGTCAATATCCATCAGATATCAGCAATGATATCCCTCATTCCATGTCCTCTTCTGAGTCTGGCTTGAACCTCTGGCAGTTCTCTGTCAATGCTTGTAGCTGTTTCTGTATTATCTTTAATAATAAAACTTGACTTACATGGGATATCAAAGATATTTTCTGATGATTTCCACATTCTATTGGGCCACCTCTCTTTGGAATGGGCAAAAATACAGATCTCTTCCAATCAACTGGCCAGATAGTTGTCTTACAAATATTTTGTCATACATGAGTGTTTGCCTCCAGTGCCACCTCACTTTCTTGAAAGATTTCAAATTTTTATTCCATTAATTCCTGGTGCTTTATTCTTTGTCAATTCCTTCAATGCACCTTGGATTTCTTCCTTCAGTATCATTGGCTCTTGATCATATTTTACCTCTTGAAATGGTTGAACATCAACCATTTCCTTTTGGTACAGTGACTCTATGTATTCCTTCCATCTTCTTTTGATGCTTTCTGCATCATTCAATAATTTCCCCAGAGAATCCTTCAATAATTAAAGTCAAGGCATAAATTTTTTCTTCAGTTCCCCCAACTTAAAAAATGCTTAGCATCATCTTCCATTTTGGTTTTGTGACTAAAGCATGTGATCATGCATGCTAACTACTAAATTCAGTAAAAGACATCTAATTTATCTTCTTCAGAGTCTAATTTTAATTCAAGTGATAAAAAGTCAAAACTTTCTGGAATTATGCTGAACTCTATAGTCCATTTCAATGAGTGATCCAAAAGATAACTTTATTCCATTAAAATAAAATCCATTTCTATATTGTTGTTATTAGCTGCCAGTCAGCTCCAACTCTTGGTCACATAACCAAAACAAAATGTTGTCCAGTTCTGTGCTATCTTCATGGTCATTGGTGTGTCTGAGTCCATGTTGTGTACATTATCAAGCAATGATTTGTTGTTATATAATGGGGAGAAAAATAAGATTTTACTGGCTGATTTTTGGGAGTAGATTACTAGTCCAATTTTCCTGATCAGTCTTAGTCTAAAAACATCGTTGAAACCTACTCACTTGCTGGCATTTATAATACCGGTGGCATAACTTTCAGAATCATAGCAACACATAAATCACCATAGTACAACTGACAGATGAATATGTTTGTATTAAAATTGTCAGATCCCTTCAATAAATCCTAGTTTGAACAAATTTCTAGTTTTCTCATGGTTTGCTTTACTTTTTTCTGTGTTATTGTTATTAAGTGTCATGTAGCCGGTTCCTACTCATAACGACCTGTACAGGGTTTCTTAGGAGCAGCTTGTGAGTTTGAACTGCGAACCTCACAGTTCAAACTGACTTTGTGATCCAGTACATTATCCTGCAGAGCTACAGCAGGACTCTGAAGCATTTCAATTTTTCTGGGTCATGGGATTGGTAGAGGTGACAGTGGAGCCTGTGTGTGCACACAGTTCGCATTTCCCTACTCCCTTTCTTTTCAGTGTATTTTGATTGTGCATTTGTGGCTGTCAGCCTCAGCTTACATAAATCACAACCTGGTATTCATTTTGTCCAAAGCATCATTATTCTTTAGCTGCTTATATATCCTGTTGTTGTTGTTGTTGTTAAGTGCCATCGAGTCGGTTCCGACCCATAGCGACCCTGTACAGGGTTTCCAAGGGTGTAAATCTTTACGGGAGTAGAAAGCCTCATCTTTCTCCCGCAGAGCGGCTGGTAGTTTCAAACTGCTGACCTTAAGGTTCACAGCCCGATTCGTAACCACTACGCTACCAGAGCTCCTGTATGTAGCTTTATTTGTAAATTAAAAATAATTATTAAAAAAATTAAGATTTAAATTTGATTCATGGGGAAAAGTTAAATCTACAAGGTTAAGAAATAAATGTTGACAATATTAGCTCTCATCTCTCTTTCCAGAGTCATCTGTCTTTGGCAAACATTGTAGCTGCATGCAATGTTTTCTCAGCAGGTAGATGGAGAAATTCTGAGTGATTTCCAGCAAATATTTTGTAATTGCAGGATTATTACTTGCAGGATAGATGTAATTTAGAAATCACTTACTGTTGCTTAGATATAAAATAAGGTGTTTAAGTGTTGATGGGACAAGAAATATTAAATTCCTATAGTCTTCACTTAATAATATTAATACCAATAGAAAATTGATAAAATATGTCTGAGTTGGAAAAGACTCCATGGCAAATAACAGCAATAAACACAAAACTATTTGGAAATTCTGAGGAAGTATGAGAGAACATACAAGAAACAAGTATATAGCTTTTGTAATTTTGTCATTAAAATGTTAAAAATGTGAGTGTTAACATGATACAGCAAAAACATTTAGTTGGAGATTGGCAGATGGAAAGAAGAAAAAACATCTCACAATTATAATATTTAAGGTATATAAGGATTTTAACACTAAAATGCAACTAAAGAGAAATGAAACATTGTTATATACGTAAAAACAAAACACACAATTGTTGAACAATTAATGCCTTTGAAAAAGATTGAAAACCAAAATAAAATGAAAAATTACTTTAGCAAAGAAGGCATGTTTGAATTATCACCCCATGTACTTCTGGGTATTTTTGTATTTTCAAATCGAAGTTAAATAGAAAATACAGTCACGTAATAGTCTGTTTGTCTTCCTGAACTGACTTCTTAGTCTAATGTCATCTTTATGATAACCTAGTCCTTCAGTCAGACTCCTGTGTGGCACTGTAAAATAAGCACGAGACTACTAACTTCTAAATTGGTGATTCAAACCCACCAGCCACTTCTCAGAAACTGGAACTGACTCAAATGCACTTAACAACAACAACAGTCCTTCAGTCAGCTCATATTCTCTGCGCTACTTTATAGAAAGTGGCTAAGACTGGCCTTCATTCTGCAGCATCAGTCCTTACTTGCAAGGAGTTATTAAGCAATTATTTCCTTTCTCTCAGATACTCACTACCTGGGCAGGAGGCCAGATGCTTCCCTGGGTCTGATAGGACTGCTGATCTATTCCCCTCTCTCTTTTCTGGAAGAAGGGGGAGTTAGCCCACAGATGAAGGCGAAATGTTTCTCTTTTCAGCCTAGCTACAGTAGTCAAGCAATCCATTTTCCTAAGTTATTTTAAAGAGTCCCTGCTGCCTACCTTGCATTTCTAATTCCATATCCTCTAATTTTCTGGCATACAGGTTACATAACCAGGTATTAGGCCATTACACAGCACAGTTTATCATTCTGGAACAAAGTCGAGTTTGTATTTTCTTCTCTTCTTCCTTACGTGAGCCCCGATGCAGTAGTTCCCTCAATAAAGCTGCACACAGAGATGGTTAAACCATAGAAATATCACAAACTTCTATTCGTGGCTGATAACAAAGTAAGTCTTACTGCTCTCAGCAGTTAGAATGATAAATTTAAAAACCTAACCAAATACTTAACCTTGCAAATGCATGCTTCAGAATGAAAGTCCAATAACTAAGCCCCCTGGGCCTGCCTGAGAAGCTTAAGATAGACTGAGAATGAAAATCAAGTTGAGACTGAAAGAATGTTAATATTTTTGGTAACAGGTTCTAAGATTTCACCTTCTGAAAAAAATGACATTTGAATTATTATTTCAGGACAGGGCAATCAGGTAGAAAATTATTTTTAAGTCTAGTTAAGGTTTAATTTTTGGAGATATCTTCATCGTGTCTAATTAAACTCTCTAATGGTCAAATTTCCAGTTAAGATCCCATAATAAAAAAGTACCCAGGATATAGCTAATTTCATAGTGATGTCAGTGTTACAAATGACTGTATAAGAAGCAAAGAAGTACTTATTACGAGGGCATTTCTGGTGAAGAGTTCAGATTTACCTAAATTCCTGCTAGTTGACTGTGTTCATAAGGAACCTGTACATAGACAAAGAGGCAGTTGTTTGAACAGAACAAAGGGATACTGAATGGTTTAAAATCAAGAAAATTTTATGCCAGGACTGTACTATGTAACCATATTTATTCACTTTGTATGCTGAACAAGTAATCTGAGAAGCTGGATTATGTAAGAAGAGTGCTATATAAGGATTGGAGGACAACTGTAACAACTGTGATAAACAGATGATAAATTTTTGCTTGCTGAAAGGGAAGAGGACTTAAAATACTTACTGATGAAGATCAAAGACCACAGCCTTTAGTATGGATTGTACCTCAATGTAAAGAAAACAAAAATCCTCACAAATGAAACAACAAATAATATCATGATAAATGGAGAGAAGATTTAAGCTGTCAGATACTTTGTACCTACAATCAACACACATGAAAGCAGCAGTCAAAAATCAAACAATGTAAACTATCACATAATTTATAAGAAAGCATTAAAAAAAAAAAAAAAGTATATGGACAAGAGCAGCAAAGGGAACCTGAGTGTCACCCAGAAGGAAGAGTCATGAGTGCAGCATGCCTTTTGTACCCAATGTCCCTGCCATGTGAACTTCTAGATCCAGGTGAAAATTGATACCAAGATACCAAGATTTCCAGCAAACACCAGGACTTAACACTCTGAGCCATCAGAGAAAGAATGTATTCCCATAAATGCTGAACTATGAATTTCTACTTGGTTCCTCATTAATAAATTTGAGAAAATGAAAAATAAATAAATAAATATCTCATGTCACAACTGGGAGCTCACACACACACACACAAAATAAAAAATTAAAAAATCAAACAACATATTGCATTAGCCAAATCTGCTGCACAACTCCTCTTTAAAGTGTTCCAGAACAAAGATATCAATATAAGAACTAAGGTGCCCCTGACCCAAGCCATAATATTTTCAATAGCCTCATATGCATGTGAAAGTTAAACAGTGAATAAGAAAGCCCATAGAACAATTGGTACATCTGAGTTACAGTGTTGGAAAAGAATATTGAGCGTACCATGGTCTGCCATAAGAATAAACCAATCTGTGTTGGAAGAATTACAGCCAGAAAGCTCCTTTAAAAACCTGGATGATGAAACTTTGTTTCTCATACTTCAGACTTAATATCAGGAGAGTCCTGTCCCTGGGGAAGTACATCATGCTGGGTACAGTGAAAGATCAATGAAAAACAGGAAGACTCCAAACAAGATGGATTGACACCATGGACTCAAGCATAGGAACAATTGTGAGAATGGTGTGGGACCAAGCAGTATTTTTTCTGTAGTGCATAGAGCTACTATGAGTCGGAGCCAACTCCACAGCCTTATTCCTCTCTTGTTTTTATACTTTCTCCTGAGCTTGTTTTACATTCTACACTGAGAGCTAGCATTAGGCCATGGGCAAAACAGGAAGTCAAAATTCGGAGTCAAAAGTTGCTGATTGTTGAGAGAACAAACAAGATGGCAGATCGAGTGGACGTATAGCAGAGAGCTCTGCCAAAAACAACACAGAATACCCGACCAAGCAGGATCAGGGGATGGTCCCAGAACTCTGAACCACATATAAAGGAATACTTACAAGGTTGGAAGGCTCACAGCTGGGGGAATTTGTGGCAGAAGCAAGAAATCTATTGCTTTCTAGTCCGGGACGCTCGGCTGCTCCAGGAGTCGCCATCTTGGGTGAGACCACGTGGGGGAAAGATCGGAGCAGCCACAGACGCCTGGCAGAACCGCTGAGAAAAGGTGTGGGCATTCGTCTCTTTTGGTAGCTGTTCATTTGGTCCTTTGCTGTCTGCGCACCTCCCTTCTGGTGACTATAGGAGTGTCTGAGCTAGTGGGCACCCCAGCCCCACCCTTGGAGGGTTCTACTACGCATGTGCACAGATCTCCTCGAAATTTAAAGAGACAGTTTCCAATTAAAACCAAACGGCCACAGCCGGCCCTGAACTGTTTCCAACTAGAAACAAGTCCCAAACAGGGATTGTGGAGCGGGACAAGCAGACAAAAGAGGAAATAGGCTGAAAATTAAATCCTAA
>NW_006408613.1:5283569-5286632 GCF_000296735.1 Chrysochloris asiatica | reverse complement strand
ATCCACAATAAAAACCTTAAATTAAAAAAAAAAAAAAAAAAGTTGCTGATTGTTGAAATAGTCTATCACTTTACGGAAAGCAATAATAAATGAACTTTTTTTTTTTTTTTTAATCTTTTCTGTCCCTCCGTTTCCTCATCTGCAAAATAAATTTAACAAGCTTCTCCTGCTCACCTCATAGTTTATTTTAGGATCAAATAAGGCAATATGGGAAAAAGACTATTGAAATCTCTAAAATGTTTAATAAATGTAAGTTATGAATTCAAGTGAGGATGTTCAAATTCTATTCTCAATATCTCAGTTGCAAAAGAAAAGAAAGAAGAATCCTAAAACACTCTATTTTTTCTTTTATTTCCAGGTTCTTTTATAGTGTGGATAAAGTTTGATATTCAGGTTGTACCCACAGGGAATTCTGGGCTGACAGTTTGGATTATATTGAGAATTCATCGGAACTCATGTCAAAAGATTGAATTTTCCTTTACTAAATAAATATCTGTAATACTTGATGCTTGGAGAGAGAAAAAAAAATCACTGATGCCTCTGAGTTTTATCTTTGTATGCAAGAGTAATGCATAAAATTTTGGGGGAAATGATGTTGAAGTAAAAAGAGTAGAAATAGAATTCATGGTTTCAGTCCTCAAGAAATGTAATATTTTGTAATGCTAGAACACTTTTACAAAATATTATAATTTCTAGTATGTTTTGAAGATAAGAACATATGTATGCTGTTAATGTTGTTATGTGCCACGAAATTAGTTCCGACTTATAGTGACCCTGTACAGGGTTTCTGAGGCTATAAACCTTTATGGGAGCAGAAAGCCTCATCTTTCTCCTGGGGAATGACTGGTAGTTTCGAACTGTTGATCGTGAGATTAGCAGCCAGATTTGTAACCACTACACTACCACAGATACTTAGAACATATGTATAGACATACAAAAAAACACATATACAAAGCAAAGGATCAAATCCATTTGTTGGAAGCATACAAGTATTCCATTTGTAGAAAGCATACGTTTAAGAGTGGAAAAAATGCTTTTATTGTAGGAATGAAGTAAGGAAGCAGAGGCAAAGAGAGAAATGAGTTTATCTTGAGCAAAATCATAATTACCTGAATTTACCAAATGCGCACCAATTTTTCCATCAATATGTTCTAAGATGCCCATTATTCTCCACATTCCTGAGACTTGAATTTATTTTAAAATCAATGGTCTGTTAATCCAGTAACAATCATGATGTAATTTTCAAATTGTTGCTAATACAGTAGTAATCATGACATAGATTTCAATACCTATGCACAAGTCATCAAGGTCTCAATGCTTTATATTTTTTTTTGTTAAAAGTCTCAGTCTTTAATTGAAGGGAACTCTGAAGTGAACTACAAAGATCCTTTCAAAAATCACATTGGCATAGAATTTCCATGGAACTCCAAAAACATACCCTCTTTAGGGTAAGAAAGAGAGGAAGGTATCACTGGAAAACTATTATCTGCAATAAAATTCTGTATATTTTGAGTATGTGTACCCAAACAATTAAAGATAAAGCTTATAAAAGAGCTGTCACTTTGTTATCATTCCTTGAGGTGTGGCAAAACAGCTGCAACCCCCTGATGCTTTTATACAACACACCCTCTAAAAACCTTTTGAGAAAAGTTGTTGTGCAAAAGCATTTTGCTGAATCCTCTGATAATATTTAAGGATTTAAGATAGTGTTAGTGTTAAAACTTGCAGAATAAAAGTTAGTGGTTTGGAACTGAATAAGGGACAGTAGAAAAGCCTTTCTAAGAATTGTTGCATTTCCAATATTCTTGATGGAGGAAATAATGATCTGCGGGAAATGACGGACATTGATGACTGGATTTAAATTGATTAAAAAAAGTCAGATTCTGTGAAGAAGTTTTAGAAATGCCTTTAAAAATGTATTATTATAATATATATGAATTACTTTCATGTATGAAAATATCTAGATACACTAAGCAGAACATGTATAAATTTGTCTTAACTCTTTTTTAACCCATGGTACATATTTTGTTGTTAAGTGCCATTGAGTCGCTTCTGACTCATAGCGACCCTACATAAGGTTTCCAAGGAGCAGCTGGTGAGCTTGAACCGCTGACCTTGTGGTTCAAAATGACCTTTCAATCTAGCACTACACCAGGAGTGCAACACTTGCATTTTCCACCTCTGGGATTTCTTGGGAGGCTTTTTTCCCTTGTTTAGTACATTCTATCTAGAGTCCTGGTCAGCGCTTAGCAACAATGACAAGTACATTCTAAGCAGGGTCATATGAGTTAGGACTGACTCAGCAGCACTGAACAACAACAGCAACAAAAGTACATTCTATAAGGGGCCCTAGAAGCTTAGTGAGTTATGTGTTGGGCTGCTAACTAAAAAGTCAATTACAAAGTCAAATAGCTGCAAAATCAACTACAAAGTACGTGGAGTTGTTCTGCAGGAAGATGAGATTTGCTGTTCCAGTAAAGATTTACATTTTGGAAAACCCTATTCAGAGTTGCTATGAGTCTAAACCGACTCAACACAGCAGTACCAGTACATTCTAGCATCAGGACAGGGTCTTGTATGATTGCGGGAAATTGAAGGAAGTTCTAACACGACATTCTGCTGTGTTGACAGGTTATTGTGGTGAATCCTGGAGGAGTGATCATTCAAAACTTTTGCCTCTTTGGGATTCTGTACATCGAGAGAAGGTTTGTAAGTATATTTACTGTTTCTTGTGTTTTATTGGAAAGGTACAGTGTTTGAGTTTGGCAATATCAAATGAATATGTTTTCTATACCACTCAACATTCATGGAAGCAGCAGCCAAGAAATCAAACTATGTATTGCATTAGGCAAATCTGCTGCACAAGATCTTTCTTAAGTGTTGAACAGCAAAGATGTCAGTTTGAGGACTAAGGTGCACCTGACCCAAGCCATGGTATTTTCAATAACCTCATATGCATGCGACAGCTGGACAGTGAATAAGGAAGACTGTAGAAGAATTGATGCTTTTGAGTTATGGTGTTGGAGGAGAATATTGAAAGTACTATGGGCTGCCAAAAGAACT
>NW_006408613.1:5281084-5282533 GCF_000296735.1 Chrysochloris asiatica | reverse complement strand
CCTTGCATTCCAATCACCAGTAATGATGAATACATCTTGATTGCATGTTTGATCAGTTTCAGATTGAAGAAGTTAGTAGAATTCTTCTATTTCATCCTCACTGGCTTTAGTGGTTGGTGTGTAAATTTGAATGACAGTGGTATTAACTGGGCTTCCTTGTAGGCGCATGGATATTATTCTATCACAGACAGCATTGTACCTCATGACTGCTTTGGATATGTTCTTTTTGACAATGAAAAGCTCCATATTATCAGGCAAAACAAGGCCAGGGGCAGACTGTGGAACAGACCATCAATTACTCATACGCAAATACAAACTGAAGCTGAATAAAATGAAAACAAGTCCACGGGAGCCAAAATATGACCTTGAAAATATCCCACATGAATTTAGAGATCATCTGAGAACAGATTGCATACATTAAACATTATAGACCGAAGACCAGATGAGTTGTGGGATGACATCAAGAACATCATACATGAAGAAAGCAAGAAGTCATTAAGAAGACAAGAAAGAAGGAAAAGGTCAAATGGATGTCAGAAGAGACACTGAAACTTGTTCTTCTGCGTACAGATGCTAAAGCAAATGGAAGAAATGAGGAGGTACAAGAACTAAACACAGAATATTTCAAAGATCAGCTTGAGAAGATAAAGCCAAATATTACAAAATGTGCAAAGATCCGGAATCAGAAAACCAGACAGGAAGAACACGCTCAGCATTTCTCAGGTGGGGAAAACTGAAGAAAAAAATCCAAGCATTGGCTTTTGTTATTGAAAGATTCTCTAGGCAAATTACTGAATCATGCAGAAAGCATCAAGAGAAGATGGAAGGAATACACAAAGTCACTGTACCAAAAGGAAATAGTTAATGTTCAACCATTTCAAGAGGTACCATATGATCAAGAGCCAATGATACTGAAGGAGGAAGTCCAAGGTGCATTGAAGAAATTGGCAGAGAACAAGTCACCAAGAATTGATGAAATACAACTTGAAATATTTCAAGAATGTGAGGTGGCAGAGGAGGCACTCACTCATCTCTGCCAAGAAATTTGGAAGACAACTATCTGGCCGACTGATTGGAAGAGATCTGAATTTGTGCCCATTCCAAGGAGAGGTGACTCGGTGGAATGTGGAAATCATCAGAAAATCTCTTTGATATTCCATGAGAGTAAAGTTTTACTGAAAGCAATACAGAAATGGCTGCAAGCATACATTGACAGAGAACTTCCAGAGGTTCTAGTCAGATTCAGAAGAGGCCATGGAACGAGGGATATCATTACTGATGTCCAACAGATACTGGCTGAAAGCAAAGAATATCGACAGATGTTTACCTGTGGTTTTTTGACTATGCAAATGCTTTCGATTGTGTGGATCATGACCTGTGGTTTTTTGACTATGCAAATGCTTTTGATTGTGTGGATCATGACAAGTTACGGACAACATTGTGAAGTAT
>NW_006408613.1:5272168-5280984 GCF_000296735.1 Chrysochloris asiatica | reverse complement strand
TTGGAGGCCAGGATGGTCAAACTTTGGACATGTTATCAGGAGGAACCAGTTACTGGAGAAGGATATCATGTTTGGTAAGGTAGAAGGTCAGAGAAAAAGCAGAAGACCCCTAAGTGTGATGGATTGGCCAAGTGGCAGAATCAATAAGCTCAAGCTAGTCAACACTTGTGATGTTGGTTCAAGACCAGGTAGTGTTTTGTTCTGCTGTGCATAGTGTCAATAGAGTCCATTGGAACATTTAAGCTTGGAGTCAAATGCAATACTTATCAAAATCCATTATATCTGACAAAAATGTCAAAACACTCAATGATTCAGTAGGCATTCCATTAGTGAAAAAAAACATTATAAGTACAAAATTTTACAAAGAAAAAGTAATTTAGTAATGAAAGGATTTTTTAAAATGTCTTTAACTCATAAGTTAAATTGAGAAGGAATAAGGAGCAGTATAATTTATCAGCAGTATTTTTTTTTACTTTGTTTTGATCTTATTGGCCCATAAAGTCACAGCATATCTCACAATCAACCATACTGAGTTTCAATAAAGTGCAATATATATACGATTACTGGGGTTGAATAATTTCCATGTTGAGAAAAATTTGTAATTAGTGTAACCAAAAATCAAACCCACTGCTATGGAATGGATTCCAACTCGTAGTTAGTACTCTACAGGGTTCCTAAGATTGTAAATCTTTATGGGAGCAATAAACTTCATCTTTCTCCTGCCAAGTGACTGGTGGGTTTGAACTGCCAACATCATGATTAGCAGTCTAGTGCTTATCCTACAGTGCCACTAGTGATCCTTATAGTTGGGAGTCCTGGTGTGGTGCTGTGGGTTCATGTGCTGGACTGCAAGGTTAGTTTGAACCACAAGGTTGACGGGTCAAGCTCAATAGCCACTCCTTAAAAACCCTATGCAGGATTGCTATGAGTCAGAACTAGTGTAACCTAAATTACATCTGTAGAAATTAAAGAAAGTTTGAGGTGTTGCCTTCATCTCAATTTAAGTGAGTTGTATCATTATTAAGTGCCCTGGAGTAGGTTCTGACTCATAGCAACCCTGTATTAGGTTTCTGAGGTTTTGCATCTTCTCAGGAGCAGAAAACCTCATTTTTCTCCTGCAAAGTGACTGGCAGGTGCCAACCATGAACCTTGTGGTTATCAGTCCAATACTTATCATATGGAGCCACTGCACTCCTTAAAATGAGTTGTATCTATGCTTAATTTCAAAAGTTGTATATGTGCTATGGACAAATTCAGTAAATACATATTATAAATGCTTTAAAAATATTACAGAAAATTTTTGCCCTTGTATTTGTATATCTCCCACAAATACATACTATATTGCTAAGAAGACAATATATACTCAGTTGAAATTTGGTGAGTGATCAAATCAGGAATTCATTCTGTATATTAAAATAAATAGGTTCTTAAATAATAAGTCTGACAATCTTCCATAACTACAGAAGCCAAATTTCTTTATGTTCATTTAAAAAAAAAAAAAAATCTGTTTCCATATGTAACTCTATAATCCTTAAATGGAAGCTAAACTCATTTTGAACCATATCTAACATACTATGTGAAGCAGAGTTATTTTAGCTAATCCATTTGAAAAAGATGTTTCAGAACTTCTGGTGTGGCACTGTAAGATCAGCACTGGACTGTGAACCACAAGGTCGGTAGTTCAAACCCATCAATTGCTCCTCGGAAACCATTTATGGGATTGCTATGAATTGGAGTTAATTAGATGGCACTTGAAAACAACAACAACAACAGACATATTGCAGATGGGGGGAGGGAGAAGAAGTTGGTTTTTTTTGTTGTTGTTTTTTCCCTCAGACATTTTGATGGATCCAAAGTTTTACCCATTTGGTTGGTTTGAACCACAAAGTTGTGGTTCAAATTCACCAGCTACTCTTTGTTAACCTTATACAGGGTTGCTGTGAGTTGGAACCAACTGATAACACTTAACAACAACAAACAAGGAATGATAATAAACTAGCAACAACACAGAACAAAAACAACAAAATTACTAAATCACTAGTGAAATAGATAATTCTGGTCAGAATGCTTGATACCATCCTGGGCCTGACCCCACACTGTGGACTAACTCTATCCCTACAACATCTAATGCCACCCTTACCATGGATTCTTGGTAGGAAAATGTTGACAATGTAACTTATTTTGAATGTTGAAAATGTAATTTTAAGTTGGATCAAAATAGTCCTGTCATTAAAGTGGTTGTTTCACAACAATACTATTTGATGACTTCAACGCCAGTGTAGGATAAAATACTAATTGACAGTAACATTTGTGCTTTTTAAAATATGAATTGCTACTTGCTTAGCAGATTTTATTTAATCTCTGAGACACATTTGAAAAATTTCTTTTGAATGTATTTAACTCACCCACTTTCAAAGTCAGTCTTTCAGTCAGCACTTTCAATAGAAACCAGTGTTTAAGTTGGATAAATATGGTTTGTGTATCCCCAGGTCTACCCTGGTAAAATCCTAGTCATATTTGGATAATTTGTGGATAAAACTTTAATTTTTTTTGGGGGGGAGGTGTGTGGTATAGAAGTATTGACACAGAATTTACAATAAGACAGAAATCAGGTTACAAAAATATGTAAGAGCTGTCATATCCAGGAATTAAAGGAGTCCAGACATTAAAAAAAAGAAGAAAACAAACTTATTGATGTCCACCTGCTAAGACAGAATCACTCAGATACCTCTCATGTTCACCCAAATAGGAAGACAGAAAGAACGAAAAACTTGTATAAACAAAATATTATGCTTTGGAAATAGAAGGAACTTAACAAATAATATGCATGTGAGAATCATGTCTCCATTTATAAGTTATTAATGAGTTTAAAAAGACCAGGGACCTGAGACTGTGACCTTTGGTCACCTTTCACCTCTGGACTCACTTCTGTGGCTCAATTTTCAGCCCAACAATAGGTAGGTATATGTGGGAGAGGGAGGGTGGCAACACTGGTGAGGTACACGCATCATAAAATGGTCAACAATTATAAACCAAAAGGGCAGCATTTACTTAAGGACAAAATTCAGAAAGGTTGGGGAAGGAGAAATGAAAATGGGTAACAGAGAGAGGAAGTAAGAGAGGTGATGCTACCCTGAGGGGATTGCAATCTTTGAGATTGAATGAAGTGCATAATTTGTTGTATGTAAAATTGATGTTGTAAACCTTTACTCAACTTTCAGTAAGTTTTAAAAAATTATTTATAAGTTATGCTTTTAGATAAAAATTGTTCAAATTAAATATTTTAATGTTTTATTCAGATTTTGGCATGTGGTGTAATTCTTAAATAAAACTATTTTATAATGCTTCACATAAAATTTCAAATATGCAAGTCCAGCTCTGAGAAAAACTATGAATAAGTAATGTATTTCTCTGACATCAGTAATATTTTCCCTTGGTACACAGTCACCTAGTCATCAAAAGCCAGCATTGGCTCTCCAACACCACTAATCCCATCCCCCTCATGGCCTTTTACCTGTGTTTTTTTTTTTCCTACGGACATATTAACTGCTAATTGCCCCTTAGAACTTGCCTGTCCTGTATCCAATTCTTCCCTCTGTTAATTAACAGTTGGGTACCCAAAGTCAGGAGTCCTGGTGTGGCTCTATAGAATAAACACTGGACCACAAGGTTGGTTTGAACAGCAAGGTTGGAGGTTCCAACTCACCAGCTGCTCCTTAGAAATCCTATGAAGGGTCACTATGAGTTGAATTCTACTTGATGGCACTTAACAACAACAATCTGATGTAAAGGAAGTCCTAATATGGTGCTGTAGGATAAGCATTGGACTGCTAACCACAAGGTCAGCAGTTCATACCCACCAACGATTCCCAGGAAGCCCTATGTTTTTGTTAAGTGCCGTCGAGTCGGTTCCAACCCACAGCGACCCTGTACAGGGTTTCCGAGCCTGTAAATCTTTATGGGAGCAGAAAGCCTCATCTTTCTCACGCAGAGAAGCTGGTAATCTCGAACTGCTGACCTTAACGTTCGCAGCCCGATTGGTAACCACTACGCTACCAGAGAAACCCTATACAGAGTAACTATGAGTCAGAATCAACTAAACAGCATTTAACAACAAATGTTAATGGGTTGATTTTTATCAATGTTTACTCATGTTTTGTTTCCCAGGATATTTAAGTGTACTTTTACCTGAGCCTTCTAAAAATATCCATCTCGTAAGAAGTCTAGGAGATTTTCAAATCAAATTACATAAGGTTCTGCCTACCTTAAACCTATTAGGGTTGTTCGAGAGTTTTAATCAAATTTAATTTGTTCCAGTATCAGACTGGAATTTTAGTTATCCCCAAAAGGAAATTAAAAAATGATATTTCTTAGATAAAACAAGTTTATTTTTGAAATATTGCTACATGTCTCATAGATGCAAATTGCAATTTTATTCTGCCATTGCAAATGACCCATCAGCAATATTTTTTAATTCCAATCAATTGTAAGCATGTGCAGTGAAATAATGCACACCAATTTACGTCACCTGTCAAAACTTGGTTAAAACTATCTTATTCATAAAAGTAAGCACTGAATATTTTGAAACTTATGTGGATATTTTGGGTCTAGTGGATTTGGAAATAAAATGTTGGGAGTCTGAAATAGCTAAAGGTTTATCAGAGTCTCTTTTTAAAAATAAACCACTAAGCTGTTATCCTTTATGGAAACTTTTTCTATTCCCCTTAAACATGGCCTTGAAATTTTGTGTGTGGGAGAATATATGAATATTGAATCAAAGTTTCATTGCTGACATATTTTATGAAGATTCTCTGCGATCTCACTATAAAGCAGCAAAAGAAAAAAAAAAAAAGCACACACACACACACACAAAAAAAAACATTACTTTTATCCTGCCTGACATGAGAGCTTTTAGTCAAAACAAGTATTGTTAGAAAATGTATAAATTTTAGTGCAACATTTCCTACAGCTTTAAGAATCATAGCAAAGATATTGGTTTAGAAGGCACAACACAGCTACTCCTTCCAAATATGATCAACTAACTCTTAGGATAATAAAAGATGAAATCATATTTAAACAACCCAATCATCTGAATTTTGTAAAATGGGTGTTATACAACATGAACACGGTAAAAGCACAAAATATTTATACAAATGCACAAGATCAGAGGATCCTCTTAGTCACAAGAATGTCTAAATTACTTCATATTAGAATAGCATACTATGACAGTATTACAATGATAATTAATCACTCACACAGTAATGTTAATAGAGCTAATATGTGCCAGTGTTTGTATGTAAGACTGTGAACAGAAAAGTGACGCGGAGCCTGGTATCATCAGTTTCCACACCGGCATTCAAGGTGGGCACTAACCTGGTCATTAGAGTAGGATGAAAGTTGTGAAAGAACATTTGAATGGGACGTCTATCCTAGACTAGGATTAGGAAAGGCCAATCGTCAGTGATTGTAAACAGTGATGTGTAAACTAATATCCAGAAGTAAGTCAAATGAAGATGACTTATTCCTGCATATCTGAGTTTATACATAGGAGGGAAAATTCAAAATGGGAATAAAGAAGTAATATGTTTGAATGAAAAGATTTTTGGTTGTTAAGCAGTGGATAAAGCATGTTATGGTTCAGTGGGTTCATTTGAAGATCAGTAGTTCATATCCATCAGCTGCTCTGAGGCAGAAAGATGATGCTGTCTGCTCCTGTAAAGATTTTACAATCTCAGAACACTAGGAACAGTTTTACTCTCTCCTAAAGGGCAGCTATGAATCAGAATTGATTCAGTTGCAGTGGATTTCCTGAGTGGTATGTAAGTACATTAAGTTTCATGGGGGATAGATTACCTGATAAGCAAGGTATGCATCTTTCAAGTAAATGTTACTGCAAACTAGTGCATACCGTACTTATTGGTTAACAGCCTCTTGGCAATATTGAGCTTCAGATGCTTACATTATTGATAGAAATGAAATATTGTTGAGGAGTCCTGACATGTTACTGTAGATTGACGATTCAAACCCACCAGTCACTTTTTGGACACCCTATATAGAGTCACTATGAGTCAGAACCAACTCAACTGCACACAACTTAATCATAGCCATGCTATAAACTTCAACAACATTTTGGGGAAGGTTTAGTAAAAGGGAAACAGTACCTTCAGAAGTGTACAGACCAAGGTGGAGGATATGTTGATAAACAATAGTTACATACTTCGATATTTTTTATTAATAAAAGTTAATATGATTCTGTACCCCCATAAATGCTCAATTAGAGAATGATCAGTTACTTATCAAGATGTGGAAAAATTCAAACATCAAGTGAGTATTTAGCATTAAAGTCAAATATTTAGTTCATTGAAAATATAAAACTAGAATCTGGGTAGAAAATTGTAAAAGTTAAAGTAGCAGGTCATTTAAAAATTTAAAACTGTCTAGTGAATTTTATCAGAAATCTTTCTAATGGTAAATATACCCAAAAAAAGAGAGAGAGAAAAAAAAAGGTGTTCAGATGATAACTATGATTTGAGAATCCTATAAAGTCCATCATGTCCACCTTAATGATATTTCTCTTCCTTTTAATTCTAAGTGAAATGTAAACCATGATCATTTTTTAAAATTCAAAATAGGAAATTAAAAATGACAACAAAACCCATAGTTATTGAACCTTAGGCTGGCTGCAACCAAAATAACATTTACAAACTGGTACTTAGGTTGTGTTAAGTGAGAATGAGGTACACTATGGGTCAAAAGAAACCTTGAAGAGGTAGGAGCAAAGAAGTATAATTCATAGCCCCACGTCTCTGTTTGGGTTTCAGGGCCCAAAGAGCAGGAAAAGAATTAGATGGATTTCTTTCTTTCTTTTTTTTTTTTCCCTTAAGTTTTTATTGTAAATTGAGTGGTAGTTTACATGGGAGAACATCAGCTTTGCATTCATCCTATCGTATATCATTTCATTGCAATGATTACAATCCCCTCCATATATCATCAAACAACCTAAGGGTACACCCTACAAGCCTGCTCCCTGGCCATCAGCACACAACCCCTCTCCCTCCCTGAGTCCAGAGTCCCTAGTTGCTCCATCTGTCCATGTCATCATCTCTGCCTCCATCTCTGGTGTCACTGCTTCTCTGGATAGGATCCTACATTCTGCTCTTCTCACTTGATGGTCCCAAGGTCCTCTGTTCCTGGACTGCAAAATCAATCACTCCTGTCCTTTTGTTACAAAACATCTACCTTTACATTTGCAACTCTCAAAATCAGTCCTGATAGCAATTATTCACTATTGGACCACAAAAGTCTTATACCATCTCCTTTCACCAGCCCCATGCAGAGAGGTTGGAAACCACTCAGTGGAGATTCTATCTTCCCTCCACAACCTCTGGAACTAGGCCCCTTCTTGAAAGCTTGTAATCCAGTCACTTCGTGCCTTTGTAGCCCTCCACATTTTGGGTAGCCAATGTCTATGTTGCCCATCCCTGTCAACTCTGTGGACTGAGGGGGTGGAAATTATCCCTTGCTGTAAAGATTCATTCTCTCTTTTAATCTACTACATCCATAAGTATAGGCCAAGTTCATCAAATTGTAGTGGATTGCTCTTTTTTTATCTTCTTTCTTCCTCTAGTCGAGTTCTGATCATCCAGCCTTTGAAGCCAGTAAAGTGTGGGTTTTCTTATGCATCTCCCCTCACTTCATATCAGCTGGACACTCCACTCTCTGCTCTAGTCCTCTGTGGCCATGTCTCTGTCCATGGGCCCAGGAGTCCCCAGGTTTCACCATACAACTGGCCAACCAGGTCTCAACCCAGATTGACAGGAGTCTATTGAATGTGGTCGGACTTAGCTCACAACTTCATTGCTGTTTTTACCCCCATTTCCTCTTTTTGGTAGGCCAACGTGATCACCAGGAAGACCACATGCCTGCTTGTGTATTCCTCTTGAGTCTCATTCTTGGAAGGGGTTGTCCCTTGAGGGGATCCAACTCCTGGCCTTGATGGCTTCCGGGTGAACAACTTGCTTGTTCACGTAGTAGTAAATTGTTGTTGTTATGTGCCGTGGAGTTGATTCCTACTCAAAGCGACACAGCATAGGGTTTCTGAGGCTGTAAATCTTTATGGGAGCAGAAAGCCTCTTCTTTCTCCTGCAGAACAGCTGGTAGTTTCAAACTGCTGATCATGAAATTAGCATCCCAATTCATAACCACTACACTACCAGAGCTCCTTAGTAAAAAATTAGACTGCCATTATTGTTTTTTATTTTTCCTACTGGTCTTTCTTTCAAGAAGTATCTTCTGTTCTTCTAGCAGTTCCTGGCTGTTCTGCTTGTCCTTTCAAGTGGAAATTTCCCATCTCAGAAGATTCTGGATGAGGATCAGGATTCCCTCTATGGTCTTATGCAGTGCAAAGGCTCCACAGGAAGCCTTATTAACTGGGCAAATTCTAGTCCCATTTTAGGTATTCCAATCAGTTATAGGCTGAAGATGGACTTACAAGGTTTCTATGCTAATGCTTCTGGCTATTTCTTTCTCTCACCTCAAAGGTCGACTTTTCAATAGTAGGCAAGGGAAACCAAGATTCATAAGACAGTCAAGCATCTTAACATTATTTCCCCACTTTTACCCACTCAAACCATGCCTCAATCCCTGCATCCCAGAATCCTGTTATTCCAAGGTTGAGCATACTATTTACCATTGTTACACTTAGCCCATGGAAACCTGCCTATATATGTTCTCCCATCCACCTTGTTCTTCCATTCCCCTCCACCTTCTTGTGTATTGCCCTCCCCAGCACCCAAACTATCATGTGTCTATTCCCT
>NW_006408613.1:5256440-5267183 GCF_000296735.1 Chrysochloris asiatica | reverse complement strand
CCCATCGAAATGGACTGGCAAAGTGACAGCATCAATGGGCTCAAGCGTGACAACAATTGTGAGGTTTGTCCAGGACTAGGCACTCTTTTGTTCTGTTGTGCACAGGGTCACTATGAGTTGGTACCGACTTGATGATACCTAACAACAACAAGAAGAACAATATTTTCTAGACCTGTCATCAAATCATCAAGAAATTGTTCAGATTTTCTTCAGTGTTTATTGTCTTATAAGTTGTAGCAGGTCAGACCTCCCACTCCCTGATCAGCAATACCATTCTTAGACACTAAACAAGGGTGGCTGTTTCTCTGAATATACTGTTTAAAGGACCAGGTATGGTCCTCCTCCATATACAGAGTGAATAGTCTATTGAACCAAATGGAGTCCACCCTTAGAGAATGAGCCCTTTTCTTTTACATTATTCTCCACATAACACACCCTGGTATTCCTTACCTCAAATTTCCAAGTCTTCCTGAGCCCCGCCCAATGGTCTATCTTCCTGAATGCAGAGCTCACCTCTGTGTCTGTTAGACTTAAGGAGTGGCCAAGGAAAGGAAGTTTTTAGCAAGGTATGGATAGAGCTTAGATGTATGATAAGAGGGTCCACAAGCATGCACCTGAGACTCCTTGATAAATGGGAAGCAGTGATAGACAGTAAAAGAAGGGAGGTAGGACTTTGACTGTGAGGAAAGTTTCCCCAGGCCACTATGTCTGTCCTGGACTCTAAGAAGATCAAAAATCTTAAATGTAAACTTGATCTTCTAGGTCAGGGGCTGGCAAACATTGTTGTTGTTGTTTTTTTTTAATTTAAAGTACCAACACATTGCTGTTGAGGCAATTCTCTAGCTCAGCGACACTAGAGAACGCAGTGGAGCAGCTCCATTGGGTTCCTGAAGTTATAAATCTTTATGAAAGCAGACTCTTATCTTTCTCCCTTGGAGTGACTGGTTGAGCTTCAGACATTGAGGTCAGCAGCCTAGCACTTAACCCACTGAGCCACAAGGGCTCCTTGTAAAGGACCAGATACCAAGTATATGAGATTGTCATTTCTGTTGCAACTACTTACCTCTCTGTCTTATAGTGCAAAAACAACATCAACACCATGTTATTGTTAAGTGACTTCAGTTCACTTCCAACTCAGCATAATAGAACAAAACACTGTCTGGTCTTGTGCCATCCTCACAATTGTTGTTATGTTTGAGGCTGTTTTTGCTGTTACAATGTCAATTCATCTCACCGAGTCCTTTTCCTCTTCTTTGACCCTCCACTTTTCCAAGGATAATGTCATTTTTCAATGACTATTTTCTCCCAAAAGCGTGTCCAAAGTATGAGAAATTAACTCTCTCCCTCCTAGCTTTTAAGAAGCATTCTGGCTGTACATCTTCTAAGACATATTGAAAAAAGCAACCATAGGTGTTACTTAAGTGAATGAGTCTGGCTGTGTTTCACAAAAACAAATTTGGAGGCCAAATTTGGACAAATGTTTACCAATTCTTGTTCTTGTGTTTATGCAGATATATTTCCTAATGCAAGAGGGTTTGTTGTTGTTAAGTGCTGTTGAATTGGTTCTGACCCATGTTGTTGTTATTGTTGTTAAGTGCTGTTGAGTTGATTCTAACCCATAGCAACCCTGTATAGTTTCCAAGGAGTGGCTGATTTGAACCACCGACCTTGTGGTTCAAACGGATCTTACAATCTAGTACATTAACCCACAGAGCCACACCAGGATTCCAGTGCAAGAGGGTAGCGAATATTTTATTAAACAGTGTACTGACTTATCTATAACTTAAAACAGTTGAGACTGATTATATGGGGCCTCTATTTGCACTTTTGCTCTAGGTCTCCTATCAGCTAAAGGTGTCTCTTCCTTTCTAAAGGCACAGACTGGAAGTCTATAACAAGCAATCTTCAGACAAAAGAACAAAGGAGGCACCTCAGATGAATAAGAGAACTAGAGGAGTCAGAATGCACTAAAATCCATATATTGGTTACCCTCAGAGAAAGAGACTAACAGAAAGTCTAAACATAGATCTTTACCTTGAAACCTTAATACTCAAGTGTGAAGTAAACGCTATTAATCTATCCCTCAGGAGATTCATGTTCTTTCACTTCTGACTCCTGCTTTTGAACTTGATTATGCTGATTTTAAGAGTCCCAGTTAAGCACTCGACTGCTAACTGAAAGGTCAGTGGTTCAAACCCACCAGCAGCTCCATGGGAGATAAGACTTGATGATCTGCTCCCATAAACATTACAGTCTTGAAAACCCTGTGGGATTTTTCAAATCTGTTCTATCAGGTAGCACTCTGTCAGAATGAACCCAATAGCAATATGCTGATCTTAGAATGTCAATCTTTAATCCTTCTCCTCCTCTATCTCTCCATACCTACCCAAACTTTAGGACATATCCTAACACTTATTTTCTCTAATAAGTCTTACCAGACATCAGTCACAGGTTTTCCTGACTTGCTCGCTCATCTCCTGACAGCTGTGTTTTTCTACCCCCACTGTGTGGCACCTTAGAATAAGTACTCGATCTCAAGGTTGATTTGATCCACAAGGTAAATGGTTCAATCTCACCAGCTGCTCCTCAGAAATCCTACACAGAGTTGTTATGAGTCAGAAGTGACTTAGCAGTATTAACAACAACAACAACACATTCTACATTTTGGTGTCATATCACTTGGTCATGTACTACTAAGCATTGCTTTTAATAGATACATATGTAAAAGTCTTTTCAAATAAATTATCAACTCCTGGATATGATTAAAATGGTCTTTGTGTCTATTTTGTATCCCAAGCAGATACCAAACTCAGTGCTCGGTGCATTATAAACAATTAATAAATTTTTCATGGCCTACACTTCCATGGAAAATATGAATCCTAGGTTAAAGATATTATAGAACTTAGTTTGCTTTGGCACTATATATCCTATATTGTAGGAGTAATAAAGGGAAGAATGGTTGTTAACCAGGATTTCATTTCTCACAATCATTTAAGATATTGTTAAAACTATGATTCTGTTCTATGGAAACTATACTCGTTTAGTTTTCAGAGCGATCCCTTTGTTGTTCTCTCTTTGGCTAAGCAGATAAAACCCACCCCCTGCTTACATTGTATGTTACATGGAATAAGAAAGTGATGTATGCCTTCTTCCACAATGCAATATCAATCACCATGTCAAGGAAAGACTCAACTCCATGTGGAGAGAATCTGGCAAAGTGTATTTTCCTAATTGTGATTAATCATTCCTGTTTAAAGGAATTCTATCAATTGACATCTGGTCTTTAAATCTGGAGCTCACTATGCACAGTTGGGTTTTTTGTTTTTTGTTTTTAGTTGGAATGAGCTGTTATCTTACTCCTATTTGGGAACACTCTGAGCACTCCAAAGAACTTGTTCTCATTGATAAATGTCCTTGTGTCAAAAATAGTTACTGAGTGCAGAGGGAGCACTCAGTCTAGAGAGTGAGACCCACACTTCCTGTGGGTGCATACCCCATGGTCCACAGTCTGAAAAGAACAGAAAAATGTCTTTACTGTAAATGCTATCCTCCTGTAAAAGAGCAGCAGATATTTTAATATTTCTTTTTAAATATCCAACATCAAAGATGGATTGTCAGAAAAACAAGGAAAAGAGGAGTGACTTCCTCTTCTCCTCCTGTGATTCCTGAAGGCAATGAATTGCATTATAAATACTTGCACAAGGCAATATAGTCACAATTTTCTTTACCAAGTAAATATTGGCTGACTTCAGGTGCAGTAATTTATCACAGTTTTCAGCAAGCATCATAGACCAAGTCTTTTTCCCACTGAAGGACATTATTCAGGCAATGACAGCTCCTTATGCAAGATGTTACAGTAAAATGACAAACATCTACAGGTTTTTACAAGTTACAATCAGACATTACCCAGTTATGTGATGAATCCATCACATCCCACTGAATTGTATATTTTTAAACATCTTTAACACAATTCTACTCAATTCAAGTTTGAAAGAATGAATTATGGAAAATTCTCCCATCTTTCAACAGTCAAATCCTTGAATAAAGGCATTTATGTCCTCGTTTGCTTTTATTGTTCCTTTCCTGTGTACTCTGGATCAGCCATACTGCTAGACACATGCCTTTCCCACAAGATTCCTTCCCCAGTCCTCTCAACCAAGAGTTCACATTCCTTCTCATATCTCTGAGCCTTTATCACTCTCCACTCTTCCCTTCTCTTCATACCCAATTTTTTATTCAAACAGCTTATATGCGCTCTTTTTTATTGGCTACATTATCAAGGAATGATGAAAGTACTAGAAGTTTCTGTGTGTTTGTGCATGTATATGTGTGCTATGTGCATGTGTGTGTTGTGTGTGTATCTGTGTGTGCACACTAAATTGTCATCATATTCTAATTGCTCTACCTGGTTCCCAAATTGTACCATAAGCTTCCCCAGATCAGCCCCAGTGACTCCTTAAGTATCACTTTCAATCTCCAACACAGTGACTAGCCTGGCTAAAATAGATAGATATTTGCTAAGAAAATGTCAAATGCTATGAGCACAAAGACAACATAATTCATTTTGTTGAGTACATACTACATGCCAGGTAATATATAATATAATGTATGTATGAACTCATATAAACCTCACATCACAATATCTATAAGGTAAATACTATCTTTATCTTTGTTTTACACATAAAGCAACTAAGGCGCAGAATGCCTAAGTAACTCGCACAGGATTTCACAGCATGAACTGCAACCTCCCAGAAGAAAACTCAGAAATCTGTCGCCAGAAGTTATGGTCATAATGCTTTACTAGAGTAGTTGTTTTGTTGTTGAGTACCATCAAGTCAGTTCCTACTCGTAGCGTCATCATATAAGAATTCTGAGAGTGGTTGGTGGGTTTGAACTGCCAACCTTGCAGTTAGCACTCCAGTGCTTATTCTATATTACCATACCAGACTTTATTATAATATTACATATAAAGGGTTCAAATTTCTACTTCATTTCTTTCTGGTTATACTACCTCAAACCTACACCTTAATCTCTCCAGTCCCCAGTTCTCTCATCATTGAAATGGAAATAATGATGACCGCCTCACCAGGTTATTCTAAAGGCAGTGAGTGTATATGGGAAATAGAATTCTAAAGTGGTTTTAGACAAGACATTTGTCTGAACTTCATCTAATGAAGATCCCAATTTGTCAGAAACAGCATCCCCACTTCTCTGAGGAATAAAATAAAGCTCAAGAGTGACATTAAAGAAGAATTAGGTTTCTTTATTAGCAGGATAGAATTTCTAGTGTTGAAATGGCCCACAGGTAATAGAATAGTCTTAGACAACAAATGCATCAAGCTTCAGCATGTGTTCCCTACAAGAATGGAATCTGATCGAGCTAACCTGATGTTTATGCCAATGCATTCCACCAACAAAATCGAGCTCCACGAGGAAACAGATACCAATGAAGACAGCTCAGAAGAGCTAGCCAGATGCAGTCTATTTTCATTCTAGACAAATTAGATTTCCACACAGAGTTGGAGATGGCGATCAAACTAAAGCCCTTGAATCACAGGCCCAAGAAGAGAAAAACAAATCTATTATTGTCAGATCTTATCTAAAGGTATTTTTTCCAAGAAAGATATAAGCATGAGAGAAAAAAAATGTAGGTTTTTAGAATGTGTTTGTGTGTGTTATTATTTTGTTTTTTTTGATGAAGGTGAGTAAATGGGACCCTATGTATTTTCTAAGCTTATCAAAATAGCTTAAACACTGCTGCTACTAATCAATTATATACTTTTTTTTTTTGATGATGGTGAGTAAATGGGACTTTTTTTGATAAAGGTGAATAAATGGGACCCTATGTATTTTCTAAGCTTATCAAAGTAGCTTAAATACTGCCATTACTAATCAATTATATACTTTTTTTTTCATTTATGGAACTAAAAGCATCTGCACACATAAAAGAAAACACTTAAGACGTTCTAAATAGAAAAGAAAGAAGTAGAGCTCTAATAGCACCTTGAAACAGCTACAGTAAATGTAGGGCAGCAAATGTAGGCAATAGCAACACCAATAGAAAATTGGGCAGAGCATTTAAGAAATTAATAGACAATACTCACTTATATAAACCAGGAACCCTTACCTATAATCATTTGTTGTATCCATCAAAATTCAGCAACAAACCAACAAATATTTTTTCCCATGGACTTACCACATTTGCCTGATTTTATCTTCCTAGATATTATATTTATTAATATAACATTTATATATACATTAATATAATTATATGGAAAATTATGAATCAATGCTTAGCACCATATCAGCACATGATGTACTCCATAAACATTGTTTAATTAGGATGAACTTTAAGAGACAAGTAGGGATATTCCTCTTTGCCTAGTGGAGTAGGTAACATATCTAATTAAATTGCATGTTTTAAATGCTATGATAGATACATATCATAAGTATAGAATAGGGAACCAATCCATCTTAACTAGATTCCTGGAAGATATCATGACTAAATTGTGTTCTGAAAGTTGAATAATGTTAGTCAGGGTGAGAATGATGGATGAAGAAATATTAGCAAATATTGATGTTCACCATTACCAATTTTCTTTGCTCATTTCATATTAAAATAGAAAGTTCAAGAGCAATACTCATGGACCTAAAAATTAAGTAATAAAGTTCCTTTAATTGGACTCTGCATGGTAGTCACCTGTTTATGGTTCCTTCATCCCAGTCATCCTTGAAGAAGGACTCCACAAACCAGAAATAGAACCAAGAAAAGGAGAAAGTGTGGTACAACAATGAAAGCATGTGAGAACAAACAACCTAAAACTCACACCCCTCACTGAACCTATAAATTGCATAATCTCTAAGGGTGGAGATTGCACACTGAGGGAAGCCCATAGGGAGTACTGACCTTATCCATCCCTTATATGTCATCATGTGCTTTAGTAAAGCAAACTCAATGCAAGCAGGGCAGCAAAAGGAAAGCCAATATGGTGAGGAACCAGTAGGGAAGGCCTAGATTTCACTACATTCTAAATTAATGTAAGACAGGGAAAATTAGTTGGGTTTGCCATGCCTCTTTTTGTGAAGTACTGTCCTTATGCAAAAAAGGAAATAAACACTGTCTTGCCCTCACAGTATTTCTTACATTTAAACCCGTTACTGCTGCCACCATGCCAATACATCTCACTGAGCATCTTCCCCTCTTTGCTAACCCTCCATTACCAAGCTTAATGTTCTTTCCCAGGAACTGATACCTCTTGATAATGTTTGAGATAACTTTGTCTGTTTGTCTTACTGTATGGCTTACATGTTGATGTGATTCTGGAAGTTATGCCATGGTTATTTTAAATATCAGTAGGGTCAGGCATGGTGGGCAGGTTTCAGCTGAGCATCTGTATGAAGACAGACTATGAAGGAGAGATGGGCTACTTCTGAATATCTAGTCAATGAAAACCTTATGAATAAAAGTAGAACACCATCTGTTGCACCAGAATATTGAATAGTGAAAATGATGAAGTGTAACAGAATACTGTCAGATACAATGCCAGAAGATGAGCCTCTCAGATTGGAAGGCACTCAAAATATGACTGGGAAAGAGCTGCCTCTTCAAAGTAGAGTTGAAAATGATGAAATGAATAGAGTAAAGCCTTCAGGCTTTTCATTTTCTGATGGGGCACAACTCAAAATAAAAAGGAACAGCTATAAACGTCCATTAACAATAGGAACACAAAGCATGGATTAGGAAAAAGGTAAATTGTCAAAAACGAAATGGATTGCATAAACATCAATAGCCTAGGCCTTAGTGAGCTGAAATTAACTGGTGTTGGCCATTTTGAATCTGACAATCACATGGTTTACTATGTCGAGAATAACAAATGAAGTGATATGGCATTACATTCATAAAAAACAAAACAAAACAAAACAAAAAAAACCAAAAAACAAAAAAATATTTTAAAATAAAATGCTGTCTGTGAATACATACACCTACAAAAATGTAATACAAATTTTATTCAAATTTATACACCAGCCACTAAAGTCAGTGAGGATGAAATTGAAGAATTCTACCAACTTATTCAGAGGCCTAGTGTGACGCTGTGCGTTAATGCGCAAGACTGCAAAACCATTTGAACTGCAAGGTCAGTGGTTCAAGCTCACCATCTGCTCCTCAGAAACCCTATAAAGGGTTGCTGTGGGTTGGAATCGAGTTGACAGCACTTAATAACAACAAAAACAACCAACTTATTCAGTCTGACATTGATCAAACATGCAATCAAGATGTAGTCGTAATCACTGGTGATTGGAATGCAAAGGTTGGAAACAAGGAAGAAGGCTCAGTAGTTGGAAAATATGCCCTTGGTGATAGAAATGACGCTGGAGATCACATGATGCGGCATTGGAGGCCCTCACTCATTTATGTCAAGAAATTTGGAATACAACTACTTGGTGAACTGACTGGAAAAGATCCATATTTGTGCCCATCCCAACGAGAGGTGAACCAATGGAATGCAGAAATCATTGGACAATATCATTATCATTGTATTCTAGTAATTTTTTTCTAAAAATAATACCAAAAATGTCCGTAAACATACATTAACAGAGAACTCCCAGAGGTCCAAGCAGAACTCTGAATAGGACTTGGAATGAGGGATACCATTGCTGACACCAGATAGATCTTAGATAAAAGCAGAGAATACCAGAAAGATGTTTGCCTGTGCATTATTGTGTACACAACAGCTTTCAATTGTGTGGATCATGACAAGCTATGGGCAACATTGTGGAGAATGAGTATTCTGGAACACTTCATTGTGCTCATGATAAACCTGTACATAGACCAAGAGGCAGTTGTTCGAACAGAACAAAGGGACACAGAATAGTTAAAAATTAGGAAAGTTGTGATCCATGTTGTATTCTTTCACCATACTTATTCAATCAATGTAGTCCTGATGTGGAGTTGTTGGTTAATACACTGGACTGCAAAGTTGACTTGAACTTCAAGGCAAGCAGTTCAAGCTCACCAGCTGCTCCTCGGAAACCCTGTACAGGGTTGCTATGGGTCAGAACTGACTCGATGGCACTTAACAACAACAACAGCAACTTTCAATCTATATGCCGATTACATAATATGAGAAGCTGGATTTTATGAAGAAAAACGTGGCATCATGATTGGAGGAAGACTCATTAACAACCTATGATATACAATCTTGCTTGCTGAAAGTGAATAGAATTAAAAATACTAATAAAGATCAAAAACTACAGCCTTCAGCCTGAGTTGCACCTCTATGTAAAGAAAGCAAAAATCTTCACCACTAGACCATTAAACAACATCTTTGTAAATGGAGAAAGGATTGAAGCTATCAAAGATATAATTTTGCTCAGACCCAACATCAACACTCTTGGAAGCAGCAATCAGGAAATAAAACTATGTGTTTTATTGCATTAGACAAATCTGCTGTACAAAACCTCTTTAAAATGTCTGAGAACAAAGATGTCAATTTGATTACTAAGTTGAGCCTGATAAAAGCTATGCTATTTTCAGTAATCTCATATGCATGTGAAAAGTTGCACAGTGAGTGTGGTGCTGTGGACTAATGTGTCAGACTGCAAAGTTGTTTGAACTGCAAGGTCAGTGGTTCAAACTCACCAGCTGCTCTTTGGAAACCCTATACAGGGTCGCTATGGGTCGGAATCGACTCAACGGCACATAACAACAACAACATAGAAGAATTGATGCATTTGAGTTAGTTAGGGTGTTGGAGGAGAATATTCAAAGTACCGTGGACTGCCAAAAGTACAAATCAGTCTGTGTTGGAAGTACAGTCATAATAATCCTTGGTAACAAGAATGGTGAGACTTTGTCTCTCATACTTTGGACATATTATCAAAAAGGACTAGTTCTTGGAGAAGGATGTCTTGTTTGGTAAAATGGAGGGTCATAGAAAAAGAGGAAACCCTCCATTGTGATGGATTGGCACAGTGACAGCAGCTATGGACTTAGGTATAGCAAATATTGTGAGGTTGGTGCAGCAGTGTTTCGTTCTGTTGTGCCAAGAGTTGCTATGAGTCGGTACTGACTCAATAGCACCTAACAACAACAGCAAATGAGAGATGAACTCTCACCATCCTTGCTTCTAAGGAGTATGTACGTCATCCAACAGATTTGTTTGTTCTTCTGGCATTCCACGGTACTTTCAATAGTCTTTTCCATCGTCATAATTTAAATACATCAATTCTTCTATGGTCTTATTCATTTTCCAACTTTCCCATGAATATGAACTATTAAAAATACCAGGGCTCAGGTCAGGTGCATCTTAGTCTACAAACTGGTTATCACTGCTCTTGAACACTTTAAAACCTTGTGCAGCAGATTTGCCAAATGCCAGGTGTCATTTGATTTCCTGACTTCTTCAATGAGTGTAGATTATAAATCCAAGCAAAATTAATTCTGTAGGAACTTCAATCATTTCTCCCTTTGTCAAGGTGTTATTTATTGATCCAGTTGTGAAGATTTTTATTTACTTTACACTGAGGTGCAATCCACACTGAAGACTCTTTGATCATCCTTAGTAAATCCTCTTTGCTTTAACTTGTTGTTGTTGTTGTCAGGTGCCATCGAGTCGGAACCGACTCATAGCGACCCTATGCACAGCAGAACGAAACAATGTTTGATCCTGGGCCAACCTCACTACCGCTGCCACACCTGAGTCCATCAATGATGCCACCTGGCTGATCCATCTCGTTGGGGGT
>NW_006408613.1:5234104-5256042 GCF_000296735.1 Chrysochloris asiatica | reverse complement strand
TCCTTGACAACTTCAATCTTTTCTCCATTGATAAGAATGTTGTTTATTGGTCCAGTGGTGAGGATTTTTGTTTTCTTGACATTGAGATGTAATTGCTTTAACTTAACTTAGGAAGGGTTTATCATCTGTATATTGCAGGTTGATAATGAGTCTTCCTCCAATCTGATGTCATCTTCTTCTTCATATAATGCAGCTTTTCAGATTATTTGCTCAGCATGCACACTGAATTGCTGTTGTTAAGTGCTGTAGAGTCGATTCTGGCTCATAGCAATCCTATATAGGGTTTCGAAGTAGAGACTGGTGTTTTGAATGGCTCACCTTGCAGTTCAAACCAACCTTGTGGTCTAATGCTTATCCTGCAGCACCATTCTACAGATTGAATAAGTATGAGGAAAGGAAACAACACTGAAGTACACCTTTCCTTATTTTAAACCATTCAGTATCCCCTCATTTTGTTCAAACAATCGCCTCTTGGTGTATGCACAGGTTCTTCATGAGCACAATTAAGTGTTCTGGAATACTCATTATTCACAATGTTGTCTATAACTTGTCATGATCCACACAGTAGAAAGACTTTGCATGATCAATAAGGTACAAGTAAACATCTTTCTGGTATCCTTTGCTTTCAGCCAAGATCCATCTGATGTAGGATGACATCTTTAGTTTCGTATTCTCTTATGAATCAGGATTGAGTTTCTGACAGTTCCCTATAGTTATACTATTGAAGCCATTTTTAAATTATCTTCAGCAAAATTTTACTTTCATGTGCTAGTAATGATATTTTTCAATGATTTTCACATTGCATTGGATTACATCTCTTTGAAATGGGCACAGATATACACTTCTTCTAATCAGTTGCCAAATTTCTTGATATAGATGAATGAGAGCCTCCAATGCTCAATCAGTTTGCTGAAATATTTCAATTTGTATTCCCTTAATTCCTGCAGCCTAATTTCTTTTTTTTTTTTGCCAATGCCTTTAGTGCAGGTTGAACTTCTTCCTTCAGTACCACAGGTTCTTGATGAAATATTCTTCTCTACGTAAAAAAACAAAACAAAACAAAACAAAAAACCCTGGGATATGCTGTAATTTTGCTCTTTAGTTTGACATAACTCACATAACTATCCCAGGGAATTACTTCACCACCACATCTGGTGATGTAAAAAAATCCATCAATACTGTACTGTCTGGGATTCAGCAAAGTTGTACCATGAAAAAAAATGTGTATTATGGCTGAAATCAGAAAGAATAGATGCTCAGCAGGAAAAACAAAACAAAACAAAAAGACAGAAGAAAGCTGTTTACTGCATACATTATATTTTATATCTTAGAATAACTTCAGGAAAAACAACATTATTATTAAAAATGAAAAAAACAAGCAAACCCAGAATTTTCTTTAAGTTAAAGATACTTGCATGATTCATACAACTCTTACTAACAGAGACAGTATTCAAAATCAGTTCCTCTGACACAAAATTCAGTACGTTTCCACTAAAATACTTCTACTTGTATTTTAGATCTAGAACAACCCATGTGATTCAGTGGGGGTGTAGCAGGTGTTATTACTTCATATAAAGCACTCTTGCCAATTTCTTCTTTGTCACAAATATCACACTGCGAGTAGATTTATCCTATACCAAATTTTAGTTTTTTTCTTCTTAGGGCTGAATGTTATTTGGTGGCTGTAGTCACTATCCATTTTTAACTTGATATCGAAGCTATATGACATTTCATCAATCTTGTGATAGTCTGAAAACAGGATTAGTCATAAACACACAAAATCAAAGACATCGGTTATTTATTTCAGTTCAAAAAATAAGTGGGTTTGAGAACTGACTGTTTATAGCACAGTAGGGAATTCATACTTGGAATTTCCTCTTGGAAACAGAAGCAAGATTTTCTCCTCTTTTCCTCAAAATTAGCAGGCAAAAGGAGGATGTGAAGCTCTCAATCCAAGTTCAGAATAAATTTTGATCTTGCTTTTCCACTATTTACAACAACAAAGAAAAGATACATTAGTTTCTGGACTGTGGTAGATTGGAAGGCTCAGAGCAAATGGTAGCAAATCATTCCTATACTTCAGCTGATGTCTAGAATAGTCATTAATAACTGGACCAATGTTGTTATTGTCAAATGCATTAAAATCAGTTCTAACTCATAGCAATCCTATTTACGACAGAATGAAACACTGCTTAATTCTGTGCCATCTCACTATTACCATTATGTTTGGACACATTATTGCTGTCAATGTGTCAATCCATCTTATTGGGAGTCTTCTTTTTTATTGGCCCTCTACATTACCAATCACGATGTCCTTCTCCAGAAACTAGTCCATCCTGACAACAGGTCCAAAGTAGGACAAACAAAGCTTCACTATTGTCATTTCTAAGGAGTAATCCAGTCCTACTTCTTTCTAAACTGGACCAATAAGCTTCTTCTTAATAAGGAGAAAGATGCAGACAAAAATTGTCAACAGTCTATATGTACTCTAGTCCAATTGTTAAGATAGTGCTTATCCTACAGTGCCACATCAAGAATCCATGTGGTGTTGGAAGTAGTTGCATGTCACTGAGTTGGTTCCAACTCATAAGGGCCTTGCATAGGGTTTCTGAGGCTGTAAATCTGTACAGGAGCATAAAGCCTTATCTTTCTCCCTCAAAGAAACTGGTAGATTTGACTTTGCAGTTAGCAGCTCAGCTCATGATCCACTACTCTGCCAGGTCTTCTTTGCATGCTGGTTGTTGTTGCTAAGTGTCTTCGAATTAGTCCTCACCCATAGTGGTCCTGTATAAGGTTTCCAAGGCTTTAAAAATCTTTCCAGGAGCTGAAAGTCTCATCTTTGTCCCACAGAATAACTGGAAGACTCAAATTCAAGATTTAATGGTTTGAAGTCCAGTGCTTACCATATGGAGCCACCAAGCTGGACCCTATCTTCATGCTACATGGTGGGAAGATAACTTGACAACATTCAGGTGACTTGAAATTCATTGAAATTTCTAGTGGTACAGAGATATGGAACGTGTGTAGATATTCCTCCTACAGTGAAGGATAACTTGCAACGTCTGTTCCCTCCTCAGCTAAAAAGGAAGCACAAAGTTTGGTACCCTCTTTGGTTTTGGAGACAACATATCCATAATTTGGGTGTACTATTTTAAAATGACATGAAGAACTGCTAGCTTTGAATGGACCTAGAAAAGAGGTTTCTGCAACAGGTTCAGATGGCCTTACAAGCCACTTTGCCAGTTGGACTGGTTGATCCAATGGTGTTTGAAGTGTTGGTAACACATAGATTGAAGTTTGCCTCATTTGGAAGGATCCAATTTGTGAACCCCAGTGGAGACCCTTAGGATTATGGAGCAAAGCCCTGCCATGCTCTGCCTACAAGTACTATCCTTTTGGGAAACAGCTTTTGACTTGTCACTGGATCTTAGTATAAACTGAATGCTTAACTTAATAGAGATTGAGTGCTTAATGGACCATCAAGTCACTATGAGGTCTGATATGTTCATCATTAACTGGGTCTTGCCTGACCCTTAAAGTTGGCTATACACATTAGCACTTGATCATTAAGTGGAATTGGTATATATGCGATTGGCTGAAGTAGAACCTAAAATAGAACCTAAAGTAAGTTACATGAAGATGTAGCTCAAATGACCTTGCTCTCCACTCCTGTCACATCTCCTTCCCTCTCCCAGTCTGTAGCTATGCCCTTCTGAGTAATTTGTTATTATCAATTGTCTGAAGAAGCGAAAACTCATACCTAGTTTACAAGTGGTTTTGCATGATATACAGTGCAGTGGAAAGTAGCAGCCCACAGTCCCTTTCTGAGACCTCCCTGAAGGTTAGTGGTTAAGGAAAACCTAACCTTAACCTCATCTACCCAATGAGTAGAATTTTGAGCAGTGCACCTAATTGTTCACTTTGCTTGAAAGGAGAAATGGCCAGATGTGTGATTGTATAATGATTCATGAATGGTCTGGCTGAATTCTCAGGAACTGGAAGGAACATAATTGGAAACTGGTGTTAAGGAAGTATGGGGAATATGCATGTGAATAGACTTGTCTGAATGACTCAAAAAAGTGAAAATATTTGTGTCTCATGTGAATTCTCATCAAAAGGTGACATCAGAAAATAAGGATTTTAATTCAAATGAATAGGATGGTACCAGCCATCCTCTTTCTCCAGCTACTCCTGTCATTATCCAATAGACTCATGAGCAAAGTGGCCATGGTAGTAATGATGAGTCCATGAGCTCAGCAACATGGACTTCACTCACTGAAGTCCACTTGGTTAAAGCCACTGTTGAGTTCTTAACCAGCCAGCAGAGAAAGACAAAGACAATCACAGAGTCCCTGATATGGCACAATTCCAGCAAGCTGATGGCAGGTCAATTACTATAGATGCTTATTCTTGATATGAATTTGCCTTCCCTGAATACAGTGCTTCTGCCAAAACTACCATTTGTGAACTTACAGAATGCCTTATCCACCATCAGTGTATCCCCCATCACATTGCCTCAGCTCAATGAACTCACTTCACCACAAAGCAAATGAGGCAATGATATAGTCATTCTCCATTTTGTGACTTGATGGAGTCATCCTCCATTTTCACATAATGGCAAATTTTGCATAATGGCCTGGTCTTTGGAACTTAACCATGTTGATAAATGAGAACTGAATATCCTTTCAGATACAAATGTATTGAAATTTCTTCAAATAAGAAAATTGCCATTTTTATAGTATTTCTTTGTAAGTAGTAGTTGCAAGTCAGTTAGAATTAACAATTAATTTATTGACATTTCTACTTTTTCAAATAAAAGAGAGATAGTGCAATACCTTAGTAGCTCTGATTCAGATTATGAGTCTTATTCTTTAAGATCCAGTTTGAGTATTTAACTTTCAAATATATCTTGTGTAGTTCAATATCTTCTAGTCCATAGTCTTTGTAAACCCACTCCAAATAACATTTTCTTGGTGTGTTTGGGTAAGAGAAAGTGGTTGAGGTGAGGGGGTTGCTGATGGATTATATGTTTCAGTTGTGAGTGGCTGTTAACAGGGCTAATTGTTATTGGTCAATTTTGCCATTTTGCTGAGTATAAAATGAGCTAGCTCAGAAACAGAGTGGGAATCTCACTGTCATCAAGAAAGAAGAGTCAGGAGGGGAGCATATCCCTTGGACCCTGAGATTCCTGCATATTGAACCTCCTGGATCCAAGAGACAGATCTGTGATATCAGAAGAGTGGCAGCAGCAGAACCAAGAACCAGAGCACAAGATAGAGCAGCGGCCCATGGAGCAAGTAAAGCTGAGTGCCTTCAGGCAGGAGGTTCACTTGCAGAATGCAGTGCCTCAAGGTGCTTATTTGGGGAGCTTGGTTTGCTGACCCTTGGAGCTAAAGCCAAGTGTCTTTAGGCTGAGGCTTATATCAGAGTGGAATATTTGTTGTCATTTATCAGCAGTCCTTAAAGAATTTTGTGACACCACTGATGGGGGGCAGAGGCCTAGGGACCTGTGACTGAGAGACCAATGACCAGAGAGAGAGGCCTGCCTGCATTCGGAGCTGAGAAAAGATGGTACTGATGGAAAGATCTATGCCCTGAGTATTTCTAACTCCAAATTGTATCCTGTTAACTTCCTTAATATATCCCATAACTGTCAGTGTGGTGTCTGAATTCTGTGACCATTACAATGAGTTATTGAATCAAGCAGAGTAGAGTATGCAGTGGGATGGATGGCTGGTGCCATTTTTCACTTCTAGTTTTGTTTTCTTACATAATAGAGATTAATTTAGTTAGAAGATCCCTGGAGGTACAACCTTTCAACTGTTAGATGAGAAGTTTTCAGTTTGGATCCATCCAACAGCTCTGCAAGAGAAAGATCTGGCATCTGTTTTCAATAAGATTGCAACCAAGAAAACTCTATGGGTTAGATCTCCACTGTCCCAGGAGTCACGAAGAGTGGAAATCACCTCCAAAGAACATGACCATTTTGTCTGGTGCATACAAAATGAATTTAACAAAACAAGATGAAAGTTAGTTTCTAGTAAATAGTGTCAACTTATCTCCTAGTGCCTCAATATCAGAAGCTAATGACGGCCAATGAAAAAAGGAGTTGTGGCTAGTTGCCTTGGAATTGACTCAGACTCATGGTGATGTTGTGTATAATAGAATAAAATATTGTCCAGTCCTGATCATTGATATGTTTAAGTCCACTGTTGTGGTTATTGTTCCAATCCATCTCATTGAATGTTTCTCTCAGGCTACTAAATTGTCCCTATTTGCAAGGCAGTTTTATTGAAGGTAATTTTTTTGTAGGATCATGTGAAATATCAAAATTTCTTTATTGTATTTTCATAAGTTTTATAAGTTAAGTAGTAAATCTCAAGCATGTATTAGTTTCCAAGAGAAACTATAAAGTAAATATTCACAGAAAATTCAACAAATATTTAATAGACAACAGTGTAGGCAAGATGTTATAGATACATATTTAAAAACAATAAACAACTTTCTAATAATAAACTTGAAATCAGATCCAACAAAATTACTCTAATCCAGCATTTTTTAACAGTGAGACAAGTATAAGACTAACCTTAATGCAATGATAATCAAACCATATCATGTATGCAAAACCCAAATCATGCTAAGTCCCAAAGATGGCAGAAAATATGTCTGCACCTAGGTAAAAACATATTTATGGTTGGATATAGGAAACTGAACTTAATACCTATTCTTAGTAAATTCAGATAAACTGAAAATGATGAATCTTTTTTGTTTGCCTGTCAGTATGTCATTTTGAATCTGACAACAACATGGTTTACTATGTTTGCAGGGAATGACAAATTGAAGAGAAATGACATTGCCTTCATCATCAAAAAGAACATTTTAAGATATATCTTGAAGTACAACCCTGTCTGTGATAGGATAATGCCCCTATACCTACAAGAAAGATCAGTTAACAAAACTATTACCCAAATTCACACACTAACCACTACATCCAGTGATGATTAAATTGAAGAATTCCATAAACTTTTCAGTCTGAAATTGATCAAACATACAATCAAGATGTTTTTATAGTTTCTAGTATTTAGAATGCAAAGGTTGGAAGCAAAGAGGAAAGATTAATTATTGGAAAATATGGACTTGATGATAAAAGCAATGTTGGAGATCCTATGATAGAATTTTGCAAGACTAGTGACTTTCTTCATTGCAAATACCTTTTGTAAGTAACATAAAAAATGACTACAGACATGGACCTTACCAGACAGAATACACAGAAATCATATTGACTACATCTGTTGAAAGAGATGGTAAAAAAGCTTCCATATCATCAAACAAACCAAGGCAGACTGGAATAGACCATCAATTGCTCATATCCAAGTTCAGGTTGAAGCTGAAGGAAACAATAACAAGTTCACCCCTGTATTTGAGGTCTCTCAAGAACAGATTTGTTGCATTACACACTAATGAACAAAGACCAGAAGAGTTTTGGGATGACATCAATAAATCTTACAAGAAGAAAGCAAAATGTCATTAAGAGACAAGAAAGAAGTAAAAGACCAAAATGGATGCTAAAAGAGACTCTGAAACTTGCTCTCCAGCATAGAGATGCTAAAGCAAATGAAATAAGTGAGGAGGTTAAAGAACTGAATAGAAAATTTCAGAGGGCATCTCAAGAAGACAAAGTCAAATATTATAATGAAATATGCTAATATATGGATTTAGTAAACCAGAAGGGAAGAACACACTCAGAATTTCTCGATCTGAGGGAACTAAAGAAAAAATGCAAGTCTTGACTTGCAGTATTGAAAAATTTTATGGGGAGAAATATTGAATGATGCAGAAACCATCAATAGAAGATAGAAGGAATGCACCAAGTCATTGTAACACACAAAAAAATGGTCAATGTTCCATCATTTCAAGAGTTAGCATATGATCAAAAGCCAATAATACTGAAAAAAGAAGTCCAAGGTGCATTGAAGGCATTAACAAAGAATGAGGCTCCAGGAATTGATAGAATGCAAATTGAAATCTTCCAACAAACTGATATAACATTCACTCATCTAAGCCAGAAAAAATTTGAAGACACTACCTGGCCAACTGATTGGAAAAGATCCACATTTGCGAACATTCCAAAAAGAGGTGACCAAATGGAATGTGGAGGTCATCGGATAATATCATTAATATTGCATGCAAGTAATATTTTGCTAAAGATATTCCAAAAACAGTTGCAACAGTACATTGACAGAGAACTGCCAGAGGTTCAAGTCAGATTTGGATGAGGACGTAGAATGAGGGATATGATTGTTACATTGGAAGACACTAGGCTGAAAGCAGAAAATACCAGAACAATGTTTACTTTGCTTTATTGACTACACAAAGGCTTTTGATTGTGTGGATTATGACAAGTTTGAATAACATTGCAGAGCATGAGTATTCTGGAACACTTAATTGTGCTCATGAACAACTTGTATAAAGACCAAGAGGCAATTTTTTTGAGCAGAACAAGAAAACACTGATTTTTTTTTTTTTAAACTCAGGAAAGGTGTATGCCAAGGTTGCATTATTTCATCATACTTATTCAATTTGTATGCTGAGCAAATAATTCAAGAAGCTAGATTATATGAAGAAAAACATGGCACCAGGATTGAAGAAAGACTCACTAACAATGTGTGACATGCAGATGATACCACTTTGCTTGATGAAAGTGAAAAGGACTTCAAATACTTACTGATGAAGATCAAAGCATAACCTTCATGTCTTTTGATATGGGTGTGAGGTTGACACAGGACAGGGCAATGTTTTGTTCTGTTGTGCTTAAGTTCGCAATGAGTCCGTACAATTTCAGAGGTGCCTTAACAACAACAACAACAAATATGTTAAACCTGTGAATGCCAAAACCTGTATAAGAGGTAAACATGTCAGAGAAGAAAACTGAAATATAAACTATAAAATGAGCAGTAGGAAATTGATAAGACTGCACCCTGTCAAGGGCAGAAATCCAGCGAGATCTAGAAAAACAAGGCAGTTTCGTTGACTTCTGTCACAAACTGCACTGTGATGTGTAATAGTGACTAGCCAAAGCCTACTCTGAATCCTGCTGTGGAACCATAGGCTAAGCACTTGCCCACAGGGTCTGCGATATAAACTCACCAGCTGCTCCTCAGAAACTCTATACTGGGTCACTGTGAATCAACACTTAATAACAACAGCAACAATTTGAATAAACAACTCTTTTGTTTATGCAAATTTTGCAGCAAATGTATTTGTTATATCCTTATCATCATAGTTAGTTCATATTCAAATGCTCAGGAGTTATACTGATTGATATGATTGATTGATAAAGTCAGTCCCTTCACTCATGTTTGGAAATCCCTTTTGATTTTTTGTCAACTAGACAAATGATAGCCTAGTGGGTTACGAGTTGAGCTGCTAACTGCAAGGTCTGCAGTTTGATTAGATCCACCACTACTCAGGAGAAAGAGGAGTCTTTCTGCTTCTGTAAAGATTTACAGCCATGGTGGCACACAACCAACCGGAAATACTAAGAAAAATCTAATGCATGAAAATACCTTAAAATTATATCTATAATGCTTATCAAAAATAATTGTACCACAATAAATTACATTTTTAATTTTGGATTCTATGCTACTATTTTATCTAACAAGCTATAAAAGGAGGCCATTATCATAATTTTTCCAGATCACTGTAGATGTAGGATCATTATCAGAATTTGTTTTATATATCTACTTTGGAGAAATATTAAATGCTCAAGGTAATTATTGGGAAATTTCTAAAATTTATGCCCATGTGTTCCCATAGGATACAGAACTTTGGGAACAAAGACTTGACTTATTGGTATATAGTGCTTGTTTTTATATTAAGCAGCATGATAGCTATTGAGTGAAATATATGAATTCAGATCTTGGCTCAATCAAATTTAGATGCATGACCTTGAATAAATTGTCTTACCTTGCTCAATACTATTTCCTCTTCTCTCTCTATTTGTATATATATGTGTGTGTTGTTGTCGTTGTGAAGTGCCATTGAGTTGATTCATACATATGTCTATGGAGTCCTGGTGTGGCGCTGTGTGTTTATGCCCTGGACTGCAAGGGCAGTTTGTTTTGCATGATTGGCGGTTCAACCTCACCAGCCTCTCCTTGGAAACCCTAGATAGGATCTCTATGGGTCAGACCAACTCAACAGCACTTAACAACAGTAACATACACATACATAAAGCTATTTATTGTCAGACTTCAGTAACATTGTTAAGATTTTTACAGGGTTCAGCAGAGAAGATATGATATGTTTCACTCCAAAAACAGCACTGAGTATCACTGAACTGTGCCGAGTAGCAGCTTTCTATTTTATTGACCTCAATGCTCAGAAATAAATGCATTTCATACAGAGACCGTGAACACACAAAATGTTTAATGAAACAGCACTTACTCTTACCATATAGAATGAAACCTATTTTCAAGGTTGGTAAAGATACACTAAACTGATTTCACTATCCACTCAAGCCTTGCTTCTTGCAGTTTGAATCCTGCTTAAAGGAACTGCATAAATTTGATGCCTCTGAAGACTTTGCAGAACAATAGGCACTTACCAACAGAGATGCTGCAAAGCCATTGCCTTGTAGAATTACCACCATTATCATTGCCACATTGGCTAAGGGCATCCTAACTTTCTTTGCAGACTCTGTTCCTGTTCATGAGAGGGATGAGGAAGCTTTCTTGTTGTTCACATGTTACCAATAGAAAGGAGATACTTACTTTTTAAATGCATGAGTTTTATTTAGTAGTTTAATTTGCCAACGTTTTGAGTTCTCCTTCAGCTGAAAACATAGTAGGACTTCACTTTCCCATTCATTAGAAGTTGGGCTTCAAATGTAACTTGCCAAGAAAATGGAAATAGAAAGCAGTGTCTCAGTTCTATATTAAAAACCTTCAAGAGTTGATGCACAAATGACTATGTGGCATGGTTCCTGCTAGGGTGATCCACCATATGTCAGGTGTGGAAGTCTCCAGAGGTAGGGTCCCTGAGAAGGAACAATATAGAATAGAGGCCCCTGCTAACTTGAGCTACAACTGCTGCTTCTGTTTCTGCTGCTGCTATTGCTGCTACTGTGGGCCATTGAGTCAGTTCCAGCTAACAGACCCTGTACAAGGGTTCCAAGGCTGTAAATCTAAACTGGAGCAAAATGCTTTATCTTTCTCCAGCGGAGCAGCTAGTGGATTAACTTTGTACTCAGCAACCCAGCTTATAACCCACTATTCCACCAGGGCTCAGGAGTGAGAAATAACCTTTCCTTGATTTGCCACACTGTAATTTTGGAGTAATATGTCAGTCATCACAGCATAACCTTCACTTTCCAGAGTGTTAGGCATCACAGCCTTAACGTGAGAAGAGTTGTCTCTCAGTGAACACTGGGGGCGCTGTGACAAAAAGATAATCTGGGAGTCACCCCATCCTTGTCCAAAAGATGGATCTGTTACCATCTAATTCCATTACTAGCTTAATGTGTATCCATACCTTTTGAATACAATTTAGAGAGAACACATTTATGAAACCAGTCAGAGAGAGATACTTTGTAAACTAATTTTAGCCCAAACAATAGTCATTATGTCATTTTACCAACAGATGATTCTCACAAATTTCTACTTTCACAAATGCATATTGAGTTGACATTTCCTTTCTCCTATATTGTCTCACAAAAGAGAAAGAAATACACATTAAAACAATTACAGGTTTTGGTTCCAGAGTTATACAAAAAGAACAGAATGAAGCCACAGTGTTTTCCTTGTATGATTATGCATAATACTGCTTAAATTATGCTGAAGTCCTTTGAGATGGAAGTATGACAAATATCTCTTAAGCATATGCTTAGCCAAAATATCTTGAAATATTTAATTTGTTTTAACTTTCATCAAAGAAAGAGTTCTTTCTCAATAGACTTGTTTAAATAACTAAATAAAGGGGGACAGTTTTATTTCTTAATATACAAGAAGTAAAATTTTAGTACATGTCATTCCTTCTCAAACTTCTCAAAATAGAATATTTGGATGTTCATTATTGAACCCCATTGCACTGTTAACCAGGACAAAATAAATTTCTCACTCTTAATCTCATTGGACACAATTGCATATATTAAAAATAAACGTAAATAATTCAATGTTCAGTGGACAAAAGAGTCCTAAACCTCACAGTGACTCAAGGCTGCCCCTAGGTTTTAAGAGATTAAAAAGTCATGAAATGTAGATCAAGAGCGTCACCTAGTGGCCATAGATATTTTCTTTTTTTTAAAGACATCATTCCTTCATTAATTTTCCTAATCTTTTCTTTTTCAGTCTCTGGGATTTTTCTTCAACATAGATGTGTGAAGAATATTATAACTGTTATGTACACTGGAACACTGAGCAGTGATTTGTTTTTGAGTGAGGAGTGCAGGGCAGCAATGCTGCTGCGAAGCCACAGTAGTCAGCCTCTTATTGCATGTATATTTATGGTACAGAAGAGTAATACTTGAGCTTCTGGTCTTACTTGAATGCTTACCTATGACATTTAAAAAATTATGCTCCTATTTCTTATGTTGTAGTTTATTCTTGAATAACCTCATGTTAAAATGGTAAGACTCTACTTTGTAATAAGCTTTCATTTTACATAAAATCAAATATTTTATAACCTTGGAATTGCTAAAAGAAAACACATGCCAAGATATTTCCATGTAATTATGTTATTACATATTTATTTATTTTAAATCCTAGATAATGATAACACTACCGTCAGCAGGTCTAATTAAAAATATCACAGAAACACTTAAATAGGTATTGATAATATGAAAGCTGTGTAAATTTTAAACACTATTTTAAAATATCTACCTAATGCTAGTTTGTACATTTCTGCGATAGAAAGAACATCTATCCAATAATTGCTTTTTTGTTTTTTCTTATACTACAGTGGTTGCCATTAGGTAGAACCAACTCAATAGCACTTAACAACAACAAAATATTACAATGACACACCTAAATCAAGCCATGGTATTTTTGATAGTCTCATATGCATGAGAAAGTTGGACAGTGAATAAGGAAGACCATAGGAAAATTGATACATTTGAATTACGGAGTTGGAGAAGAATATTTAAAGTTGGAGAAGAATATGAACTTTCAGAAAAACACACAAATCTGTGTTGGAAGAAGTACAGCCAGAATGCTTCTTAGAAGCCAGAATGGCCACACTTCGTCTCTGATACTTCAGACATATTACCAAGAGAATCCATTCCATGAAGAAGGATGTAGTGCTTGGTAAAGTGGAAGGACAGAGAAAAAGAGGAAGACCCCCATCAAGATGGATTAATATAGTGGCAGCAACAATGGTATTGAGTCTAACATCAATTGCAAGAATGACTCAGAACAGGGCAGTGTTTTGTTCTATTGTGCATAGATTCACTATAAGACAGAACCAACTCAATGGTGCCTAACAACAGCAACAACAGTGGCAACGCTTGAAGAAATACAACTCACTTTTCTACACTATCATACTTGCTGAAACAAAAATGACTTTTTCCCTAAGATTATTAATATGAGGAGAAATCTGTACGGTGTCACTTCTTTGACAGCTATGATATTGTATATATGTGCAATGGTTACAAGTCAGGCTGCTAACCTCAAGGTCAGCAGTGTGAAACTACCAGGCATTCCATGGGAGAAAGATGAGGCTTTCTGCTCCTGTAAAGATTTATAGCCTCGGAAACCCTATGCAAGGTCCCTATGAGTTAGAACCAACTCCACAGCACATAACCACCAAGAACCATATATGTATTTATATGTTTATAAACATATATACCATAAATATAGATAGATAGATACATACATACATACATAGAGAGAGTCATAGTGTGGCACTGAGGAATAAAGACACTGGACTGTAAGGTCAGTTTGAACCACAAGGTCAGCAGTTCAAACACACCAGCCACTCCTTGGACACCCTTTACAGGATCACTGTGAGTAAGAACCGACTCATCGGCACTTAACAACAGCAACTATATATAGAGATGTTGTTGCTAAGTGTCATCCAGTCAGTTTGACTCAAAGTGATCCTGTATAAGGATTCCAAGGAGTGACTAGTGGGTTTCAGCCACTGACCTGCTGGTTAGCACTACAGTGCTTATATACATATAAACTTCAAAAGTTCATGGAAAAATTCTATTATCTTTCTACTCCATTTCCACACACTTTTTGAAACCCTCTTTTATAAGAACTGAGCTGGCACATAGTAGATGCCCTTGGCACTTCTATTCTGTGGGCTGCAGCATAAATTTTAGCTTTCAGTAGGAATTCCATGTGATCTGCATAAAGATAAAAGAGAAACTCATCTTTGAGGAGCTATTGAAAGTAAATGCCCAAGGAAAGACTTTATGGTGACTGGCAAAGCTGATGAGAAATGTAATCTTCCCTTGGATGCTCTTAGAAAATAAACAGAATTACTCCTTGCTTTCACTTTTACTTCACTCAAAATTTTGAAAGTTTCTTGTAAGAATTGACATCCATGTTCAAAGAGGATTTATCTCCACCATAGGACTGGTCCTCCTATCTAGTTATTTTCTAGTATAGCTTTTTTGTTGTTATGTGTTGTCTAGTTGGTACGGACTCATAGCAACCGTATGCACTATAGAATAAAATACTTCCCAGACTGGCATCAATCTCACAACCGTGGCTACCATTGTTGCTGTCACTCTGCCAATCCATCTCATTGGAGGCCTTCCTCTTCTTGGCTGACCCTCCACTTTATCAAGCATCACATCCTTCTCCAAGAATTGACCCCTCCTGATAATATGTCCTGAATATGAAAGATGCCTCACCATCCTGAGTTTTTAAGGTGCACTCTGGCTGATATTTTTCTAACACAGATGTATTTGTTCTTCTGCAGTCCATGGTACTTTCAGTATTTTCCTCCAATACCGTGACTCAAATGCATCAATTCTTCTATGGTCTTCCTTATTAGTTGTCCAGCTTTAACATGCATATGAGGTTTTTGAAAATACCATGGTTTAGGTCAGGTGCACCTCAAACTGACCTACCTGCTCTTGAACACTTTAAATAGGTCTTGTGTGGCACATTTGCCTAATGCAATACATCATTTGATTTCTAGACTGCTGATTCCTTGAGTGTTGATGGTTGATGAGAGGAAAATTAAGTGTTTGAAAACATCACAATTTTTTTTCATTTATCTTGATGTTATTTATTGGTACAGTTGTGCTGATTTTTGTTTTTTTACACTGAGGTGCAACTCTTACTGAAAACCGTGATCTTTGATCTTCACCAGTAAGTTTTTTAAATCTTTTTCACTTTTAGCAAGCAAGGATGTTTTATTTGCGTATCACAGGTTGTTAATGAGTTTTCCTCCAATCTTTATGCCACTTGCCTCTTCATATAGTCCAGATTCTTGAATTATCTGCTCAACATACAGGGTTAATAAATATGGGGAAAAAATACAAGCATGGCATACACCTTTCCTGATTTAAAACCATTAAGTGTCACCTTGCTCTGTTTGAACAACTGCCTCTTGGTCTATGTGCAGGTTCTGCATTAGTACAAGTGTTCCAGAATAATCATTCTCCACAATGTCATTCATAGCTTATCATGAGCCACACAATAGAAAGTCTTTGCATAGTCAATAAAGTACAGATAACCATCTTTCTAGTATTCTCTGCTTTCAGTCAAGATCCATCTGATATTAGCAATTACATCCCTCAATCCACATTCCCCCATCTGAATTGTGCCTGAACCTCTGGAAGCTCCCTGTAAATGCACTGCTGCAGCCATTTCTGAATTATCACTACAAAATTTGACTTGTATGGAATATTAAACATACTGTCTGTTAATGTTCACATTCTGTTGGGTCACGACTCTTTGGAATGGCCTCAAATATAGATGTCTTGTAATCAATTATCCAGGTAGCTGTCTTCCAATGCCACATCAGTTTGTTGAAAGAATTTAGTTTATATTCCGTGAATTCCTGGAGTCTTGTTCTTTGACAGAGACTTCAGTACACCTTGGATTTCTTCCTTCAGTATGGCTTTTGATCATATGCTACCTCCTGAAATGGTTGAACATTGACCATTTATTTTTGGTGCAGTGACTCTGTATGTTTCATCAACTTTAGACTGAAGACATTGGTAGAATTATTCAGTTTCATCAACACTGGCTTCAGTGGTTGGTGTGTAAATTTGAATAATACTGTTATTTTCTGGTCTTCATTGTAGGAGTAGGGATATTATCCTATCACAGGCAGCATTGTACTTCAAGATAAATTTTGACATATTCTTTTTGATGATGAATGTAACACCATTCCTCTTCAATTTGTCATTACCAGCATGGTAAAGCATATTATGTCAAATTCAAAATGGCCTATAAAAGTCAATTTCAACTCACTAATGCTGAACATATTGATGCTTATGTATTCCATTTCATTTTTGACAGCTTATAATTTTCCTATATTCATACTTTGTGCATTCCATGTCTGATTATTAATTGGTATTTACATCTCTTTATCTCATTTTGAATTGTGCCCTATCAGCAAATGAAGGTCTGAAAGCTTTGCTCCACTTGCTACTTTAAGTGACAATAATACATCAGTCATATTTTGAGTGACTTCCAATCTGAGGGGCTCATTTCCTGCACTATATCTGACAATATTCTGGTGCTTTTCACCATGTTTCAATATTAAATATTCTAGTGCTGACAGTGTTCCACTGGTATTCATAAAGTTTTCAGTGAATAAATATTTAGAATTAGTTTGTCTTTCATTCTTCCTAGTCTGTGTTAGTCTGGAAGCTCAGCTTAAACCTTTCCACCATGGCTGACCCTGCTGTTGTTTAAAATACCCTTGGCATGGCTTCCAGATTCACAGCAACACTCAAGCCGTCTCAGCACGACAATAACAAATGAGAAATGTAGTTTAAAAGGACTAAATTTGTGTGTATTCAATTGTTTCCTCCCTGTTTCACAGTATGTGTGTATGTTTTTATGTCTGTGTGTGCATGGTGCAGATACAAAGCTGGAAGCGTGCATGTGTGTGGTAGGTATTGCATGACTGTTTCCATAACACGTATCAGATATATAGCAGTACTGTTATGGACATTGTCTACATAATCCCATCAATTTGTATTCTCCTTTTAAAATGTAGATAATGTAAAACCAGGTAATGATGCAAAAATAAAAAATTGTGATTCAGACTGGTAGAATGCTGTGTTTTCCCTGGATCGAGTCACTCCTTGTTTTCATGACTGAAAGTCAGTTTTCTGTTTTACAGAATGGAAGTAATGATGCATATCCTGATCATCCTGCTTAGGATGTTGTGAGGATTAAAACAGACAATGCAGATTGAAGCCAGCACCCATCTGTCATTTTGTTTAACAACATTAAATGCTATGCCACTGATGTTCAGTTTTCAACATGGTCACCCATGGTGAAAAGGCCTCAGTGGAGCTTCCACAATAAATCAGACTAGAAAGACAGACATGGTGCAAAAAACAATGTGTGGGTGGCATCTGACTGCCTCTAATTTCACAAGGGACAATTGAGAAGAATCACCATTAGTATCAGTTCAAGGTCGATTCCTATAAGGCAGTGGTCATACATGTCTTCACCCTCAAACTTTCTACCAGTTCTGACACAAATTGTCTACCCCACAGTGTGTTCTACTTCTCTGCTATGCTGGGTAATTAATTGCAATTGTCACACAGAACTCACAGGCAACACTTAATAGTAATGGGGTTTATTAGAGAAGTAACTGGTTCAGGTTCACAATTTTTCAGGGTACAGTTTTTTTTGTTGTTGTTTTGTTTTTGTTTTTAAATCAGGACAGCCTCTTTTCAGTCATGCTGTAAGCAAGCCCAGTCCTTACAGCCCCTTGGCCTCTGGCAAGTGTTAGAAAACTGCTTTTAGATCTGACTCTCTGCCCCACAGCCCCCTGCTACTACTTAACTGCCACTTCTCACAATCTCTCACCAGCACAGCCCTCTGTCTCCTGGATTTAAGGTGTGCAGTGCATAGGTCTCAAGTTGAACTCTACTTCTGACTCTTCTTTCTTGATGGTAGTGAGATTCTCCCTTTCTGCTTCTGGGATGCTCCATTTTAAAGTTAGTGGGGTGGTAAAACTAACCAATCTCCTCCACATTGGGGCTCTGTGGTACTTATCATATGACTTTTCTATCCAAAGCTTTCTTAATTCCCACCAAAGGATTGGATGGGACCATGCAAATTGGATGTCTAGGACTCTGGCACCAGGATTGGTTAGTTTTGTTATCCCACTAGGTTTAAAAGGAAGCCATCTCAGAAGAAGGATGTGATGATCCCAGAACTATCAAGAATAAAGAGCTATGAGTAGAGTGTGAGATCCCTACCTGGAAAAGCACCAGTAGCTGGTATGGTGGCAGAGACAGCAGCATGGAGAGACAGAGCAGCTTCTAGCTTAATGGTCCATAGACCAAGTAAAGCTCAGTGTCTACAGGCAGGAGACTGGCTTACAAAATGTGCTTTTTGGTTTTTTACAGACTGACAAATGGAGATTTGTAACACTTGCCTGATCAGGGCAGAGGCCAAAGGGACACATAACTGAGAGGCCAAAGATAAGAGCAAGTCTTGCCTGCAGTCTGGCAGGAAAGAGGTATTCCTGACTGAAAAACTGCTAAATCCTGCATTGTTTCTTGTGGTGTCAAACACTGAGCATTCCACAAATGGCCACAACAGAAAGTCTTTATTATTCACCACATTATCCACCTCTTCCCCTCAACCCATCCCCCTCCTCCATTGCTGTCCCCACTAGAATACCCTTTTCTCATGATCTCATGTACCATGTCTGAACAAACAGCCCAGTACCTCAGGACAACCTTTTCTTCCCAAGCTGTACACCACCATGCACAGCTTGACGCACATAACTTGTCTACTCTTTAGTATAAATGGGCTCCAATCGGCTCTTTTGGTGAAGGATCTTGCTGTCCAGCTGGCTGCCGCTGGAAGCAGTACTGCTAGCTGAGGCTGTAAGTTTCCCTTTTGAATAAACCAATGTCTCTCAGGTTGTCTCCTGGTCAATTTTCCAGTCACTTGGCAACCACCTATGTAGAAGGGATTTTCCTTTTGGACTTGAACCCAAACACTTCTGATTTTGAATTGTACCCTATTCGCTTCCCTAATAAACTCAATAGGCATGGTTGGTATCAGAAGACGGCAAGGAAGGTTAAAGGATGGAGGAATCTCTGACGTCTGTCCCTTAGGAATTGGCCTTGGTCTGATTTTGAGTTTAATTCTCCTTTTCTCTTTAGAGAACAGAGGAAGTTAGACATGGCCCTGACACCATTTTTACAGGTTTTATTCATCTTATTTGTGTGGTCATGTAGCTTATTTAGATTGTTAGTAAAGTACTTAATCCCCAGGAGGTGGAAATTATTGAAGAATATCATTAATATCACATTCAAGCAAAGTTTTCTGAAAATAATTATGAATAGTTTTAGTACTACATAAACAGGGGACTGTCAGAAATTCAAGCTGGGATAAGAAGATGATGTCACATGAGAGATATTGTCTATGTCCGATGGATCTTGGCTAAAAGCTGAAACCACCAGAAAGATACTTACTGGTATTTTATTGACATGCAAATGCATTTTACTGTGTAGATCAAAACAAACAATGACAAAATTGCAGAGAGTGGGAATTTCAGAAACTTAGTTGTGCTCATGCAGAACTTATACATAGAAGAAGTGGAACTTGTTTGCACAGACAAAGGGGTACTGTGATTTAAATCTGGAAAGGTATATGCCAGGGTTGTAACTTTTCATGACAGTTATACAATCTGTATGCTAAGGAAATAATCCAAGAAACTGAATTATATGAAGAATGAGACTTCAGGATTTGAGGAAGACACATTAACAACCTGTGATATACAGATGACACAACCTTGCTCACTTAGAGTAGAGGACTTGAGGTGCTTGCTGATGAAAGTCAAAGACTGTATCCTTCAGGATAGATTGAAGCTCAATATAAATAAAATTAAAATTCCCACAATTGAACTAATAAACTATCATGGCAAACAGACAAAAAATTAAAATTGTCAAGGATTTCATTTTACTTGAATCCACAATCAATGCTCATGGAAGTAGAAAAAAAAAAAAAAAAAAATTAAATCAAGCAATGTATTGCATTAGGAAAATCTGCAAAAAAAAAAACCTCTTTGACGCGTCACTTTGAGGACTAAGGTGTGCCTGACCCAAGGCATTGAGTTTCAATTACTTCATGCATGTGAAAGTTTGATAATGAATAAGGTAGGCAGAACGACTGATGCATTTGAATCATGGTGTTGATGAAAAATACTGAAAATTCCATGGACTGCCAGAAGAACAAACACATGAACCTTAGAAGCAATGTAGCCAGAATCCTCCTTAAAAGCAAGAATGGAGAGACTTCATTTCCCATACTTTGGGCAGCTCTTTGTTCTGTTGTATATTGGGTCACTAAGAATTAGAACCCAGTCAATGGCACCTAACAACAACAACAACAACAACATCTAATCCCCAGGTAGATCACAAGTACTTTACATTTGCATGGTTATAGGATCAACAATGGACAGCAAAACACAAGGTTAGTGATTCAAATCCACAAATCGCTCCTTGGAAACCCTATACTGTGTTACTGTGAGTCGGAATTAATGTGACAGCACTTACCAATATCCCAGTAATTTAGTGGGAGTTATAAATACAATGGCTAAAAGAAGCATATCAAATAATTCACTGCACTGTTGTTTTTAACTGTCTTTCAGCCTGTTCTGACCCATAGTGACTCTGGGTAGAGTTTACAAGGAATGTTTGGTGGATCTTGCAGTTAGAAGTCCAGTGTTCATCCTACATCACATACCAGGACCCCTGATTATCTGTTTCTTACCCTATGGATAAGAAAATAATATTATTTTATAAAGGGTCTAGTTTGAAAGGCATGCAAAATACAAAATGACTGTCATAATGACCTGTTGTTGTAGTTGAGTATCATCTAGTCAGTTCTGACTCATAGCGATGGTACAGGGTTTCAGAGGGTTTGAACTGCCAGCCTGGTGTCTAGCAGTCCAGCATTTACACTACAATGCCACACCAGGACTCCTTCATAATGGACTAGGGTATGGCAATAATCAATCATTTCCTGCAGGATGAGGCAGAATTTCAGCATTTCATTCTGCTTTGGCATAGGGTCACTATGAGTCAGAGCAAACTCAATGGCAACTAAAAATAACATATTGCTGTTGTTTTTGTTGTTAAGTGCTGTTATGTTGGTTCTGACTCATAGCTAACCTGTACAAGGTCTTCCAGGTTGTAAATATCAGCAGGAACTGAAAGCCTCATCTTTCTTTCGTGGAAAAGCTGGTAGGCTTGAACCATCAACCTTGTGGTGTGCAGTCCATTGCTTATCTTACACGACATAAACTGTGAAATCTGCAATAAATAAAAGTAAAGTATTATTTAAAAATGTAAATACTTACCTTATACCTCTTCCATCCTTAATAGACAAAAATAGTCCTTTCTTGTTTATGTATTAAGTAGAAATTTTCTAGTAGGCATTTACATTCAACTTCAGTAGAATACATTTTATTTTTGTAAAATTGCTTTCTACTCTTTTAGGATTGATAGCTACAAACCCAGTTATGTGCCATTTCTCTGTTTATGCCCAAACTTCCCCTCACCTTCATTTACTTTCCCTTTTCCACTTTTTTTCAGTCAGGATATTTAATTAAATATTTAATACTTACCACTATTCACCAGGTTTGTGTATGCATTGTTGAACAAAATATACATGGTTTCTGAACTTCTTGAGTTTTCATTGTTGTTGTTGTTGTTGTTGTCAGGTGCCATCGAGTCGGAACCGACTCATAGCGACCCCATGCACAGCAGAACGAAA
>NW_006408613.1:5195079-5231234 GCF_000296735.1 Chrysochloris asiatica | reverse complement strand
GTATTCATGTCATTATGGTCAACCCTACTTTGAGGAGGCATTTTTTTCCACAATCGCTTTCTGAGTGCCCTCCCACCTTCCAGTCCGATATCTGACAATGTTTCTCTGCTATGCATAGAGTTTTCATTGTAGTTAAAAAAAATAAACTCATATATACAGTTACTGATATATTACCTTGTGTTGTCATTTAATCATTTGTTGATTGTTTGCTTTTCATCAAAACATTATGAGGTCTTCATGGAAATAATTACCTCTTGTATTTTTATATTTTTCACTGGTGTTAGTAATTGTTCATTCATTCAATAAGAATTGAACATCTAATAATGTGTTAGACCTTGGGGATAAGATAATGAGCAAGACAAAAAATATATTTTTTCTCTAGTAAAATTAACTGTATAGCAATAAATTCAAATGACGAAACAATCAATAATAAAACAGAGAACTAAGTATTAAAGTAGAAGAAGTACAAATTCTCTAGGACTGAAAGATGGGATAGTTAATTCTCATTTGAAGAATAAGGAAAGAATCTGAGCTTCTGGGAGGATACAGGAAACCTAGACCAGAAGGGTGAGTAGGAATTCACCAGATGAAGAAGGATGGGGATTGCTGTAGACAGAATGAGGTAAAACAGAGAAAAGCACGTTATTTTAATGAAATAAAAAAGAAAGATGGTAGGCTTACAGCTTACCTTTTGAGAGTTAAGAAATGTTTTGGAGAGGTAACTACATTCGTAATCCCTGGGCAAATAGGAAGGAGAGGACACTGACATTTTTCAGGACCTGCTGGAGTTCTGTGGGTAATGCTTCAGACTGCAAAGTCATTTGAACTGCAAGGTTGGTGGTTCAAGCTCAGCAGCTGCTCCTTGGAAACCCTATGCAGGGTCACTATGGGGCAGAATTGACTTGACAGCACTTAGAAACAACAGCAACAACTGGATTAATACTTTCATATGATCTTATTATAGCAACTTCATCACAAGAAAAAAAAATTGGAAAGGGACGAAAAATATAGTGTCACTGTAGCCTTCATGCATTTTATGTGTGGGTGGCATTAATGAACAGAAGTGTATTTTCCCAAAGTTTTCAAACTAAAACCTATTGCTATCAAATCAATTCATACTCACAGTTACCCTATGACAGTCCTATGTTGTTGTTTTTGTTAAGTGCTATCGAGTCAGTTCTGAGTCAATGACCTTATGCACAACAGAACTAAAATTCTTCCTGAATCACCCTCACAATTGTTGTTATACATGAACCCGTACCTTCTGCCTCTATATCAATCCATCTCATTTGGATTTTCCTCTTTTTACAGACACACCACTTTACAGAGCATGATGTCATTCTGAAGGTACTGGTCCTTGCTAATATCATGTCCAAAATATGAGGGACAACGCCTCTAGTATTTTTGTAAAGTTGCTTTGGTTTTTATAAATTCCTTTAATTTCTTTTTATTTGGAAATGTTTCAATTTCACCTTTGTATTTGAGGGAGAGTTTTGGTGGGAATATGATTCTTGGTTGGGATTTTTTCTTTCAGAGTTGTGTATATGTATTCCCATTATCTTCTTGCTTGTATGGTTTCTACTGAGAAAGCAGAGCTTAATATTGATTCTCCTTTCTAAGTAACTTCATTTTACCAGAGCTGATCTGGATTTTTACTTTGTGTTTAATTTTGGAGAATTTGATTCTGATATGTCTTAGGGATTTTCTTTGGGGGTCTATCCTGTTTGGGGTTCATTCAGCTTCTTGAATATTTATATACTTGTCTTTCATGATATTTTAGAAGTTTTCTTCCAACAAGTTTTCTTTCAACTATCTTTTATAAGCTTTTCTTTATCTCTTCCTAGTCTAGATTTCCAATCACCTGTCAATTATTCCTGTTCATGATGTGCCACATGAATCTTTGGCTAACTTCACATTTCTTCTTCTTTTTTTTTTTCTTTCTGATTGTTTTTCTAACTTACTAGTATTGTGATATTTATCTTCAAGTTCACTATGATTTCCATTGATTCAAATGTACTTTGTTAGCCTTTCAATGTATTGTCCTGTTCTGAAATCTTTATTAAGTATCTTGATTTCTATTGGCAGGTTTTATATTAACTTATGTCCAACCCTTTATCTATTTAGGTTTTTTGTTCCTGAAATATTTTCCTGAATTTTTCTTTGTTTACCTTTAACTTTCTGTTAATCATTTGGAGGTACCTAAATAGTATTCTCTTGAATACTTTTTCAGGTATTTCCAATACTTTTTTCCCAAGAAAATCATTTTCTTGCTCAGTTTCTTTGTCACTTGTTTCAGACACTCTGTCTTGTTTTTGTTTATTTGATTGTTTGTGAACATAAATTGTTTGATAGTCTTGAAACATTGTGGTGTGGTGTTATTTCATTTGTATTATATCTTGGTGTATTCTTAGTCATTCACCAACTGCCTCCTGGTGGGTATGATTAGGGATGGAAGAGTGTGTGTCTTTCTCTGCTCAGCATTCATACAAATCTGTTTAGAATGGATTTGGCTGATGTTGGTTGTTGTTAGCAACTACTATTGGCTTTTTCAAAGAGTGTGGGACTATGAAAAGTATGGCTCTGGCTTGGCTCTATGGGCACAGTTGCTGTTATTCCTCTGTGTTATCAAACACCCTCTGACCAAACTACCCATGAAATTTCAAGATGGACACACTGCACCTGGCTGACTAACACAGATCACCATTATCCTTTTTTACCCTCCCTGCCCCCATACATCTGTTCAGTTGCTTTTCCTAGTTAGTCCAGGGCTGACCAGGGCTGGCTCTGCAGGGTTGGAACAAAGCTCACCTGGGTTGGTGTAGATATCTCCTCACTCACTTTGAGGGAGCTCACAATTACAGTGCTAACCTCTGTGTAAGGAGACTAGGAGCTGAGTGAACACAGGTGAAGGATGGTCACATCTCTGATAAGCAAGGGAGTGTGGAAAAAAATTGAACCTTTATCTCCATTGCTGCAATACTGATATACTTACTGAATCTGTTCAAAAAGTTGAAGATGGCCATGTATGTATTGTTGCCAACACACACGTCACTAGTCTGTTTCCTTTCTTTGCTCTGTCTGTTCAGCTTCCTCTTACAATAAGCATTCAATCCACTTCTCTATCTCTTCATCTGAAGCTCAGAATTTCAGGATGATCATCTGCATCTGTTTCATTTGGTTTTCCTTATCTTTGTTATAGAGGGCCTGTATAGTGTTACTTCTTAATATGCCATCTTGCTGTCTCCCTTGTCTTCAAGATAGATCTTGAAATGTTCTTTCTGATGATGAATTCGATATAATTCACTTCACTTTGATGTTCCTGTCATAGTAATCCATATTGTCTGGTTTATAATGGCCAATACCAGTCCATTTTAGCTCAAAAATGCCTAGGGTATTGGTCTCTATACATTTCATTTCACTTTTGACAATTTTCAATCAATTTTCCTAAACTCATACTTTATACATTCCAAATTCTGGTTATTTATGGATCTTTGTAGCTGCTTCTACCATTTTCAGTTGTGACTCAGGATCAAATGAAGGCTCCATTCATATCATAATGAGTAATTAAGCTTCAAGGAGGCAGCTCTTCCACAGTCATACTCTGAGTGCCTTCCAACCTAAGGGATCATCATATGACATGATATCTGACAAGGCTCCACTAATATTCATAATGTTTTCATCTTCCAGCACTATATCTGACAATGTCCCACTGTTACTCATAAGGTTATCAGTGGATAACTATTCAGAAATAGTCAGCCTTTCCTTCTTCCTAGTCTGTCATAGTCTGGGAGCTCTGCTGACACCAGTCCACGATGGATGACCTGCTGGTATTTAAAATAACATTGTCCCCAAACTTGCAGATAGTACCCATTTGACCTAGCTTCGATGACTTGAGGATCAGAACTCAACTAGAAGAAGATTAAAAAAAAAAAAGTGATAAAGGAAACAAGTGTAAATTGCTACAATTTGGTGAACTTAACCTATACTTATAGACTAGCTCAAAATACCAACATAGAGGGAAGAAGCCTTCACATCAAGGATCAATACCATCCCCTCTGTCTATAGGGTTGATAGGGATGGGCAACTTAGACATCAGCTACCTAAAATTGGGGGGCACTATAAAGGCACAAAATGACTGACTTATGAGATTTCAAGAGGGAATTTAGTGTATAAGGGAAGGTAGAATCCCCACTGAATAGTTCATCTTATCTAGATGGGTCTGGTGAAAAGAGATGGGGATAAGATACTTTTGATTCAATAGTGAGTAATTGTTTTCATGAAGAATTGTGATTATTACAACTGTAAAGGTAGAAATTTTGTAACTGTAAAGGTAGAACGGGAGTAGTTATCTTATATGCCAGGAACAGAGAAATCTAGGACCATCAAGGGAGAAGAACAAGAGCAGAATGTGGTGCCTTTTACAGAGAATCAGTGATACCAGAGTTGGAGGCAGAGATGATGACATGGAAAGATAGAGCAGCTGAGGCCTCTAGACTCATGGAAAGAGAAGGCTCTGTGCTGGCAGCCAGGAGGTAGGCTTGCAGAATGTGCCCTTTGGTTGTTTAAATAATTATATACTCCTGAGTGTTTTTGTGAACATTAAAAACAACAACAACAGAATAGGAGCAAATACTGTTGAATCATGATGCACAGAGGGGATTGTAGTCATTAAAATGAAATGAAATATGAAAGGATGAGTATAAAACCTCTGTTCTCCCATGTAAACTATCACACAATTCACAATAAAAACAAAAAAAAAATCATGATAGGGAAAATTTAAAGAATTCTAATATTATAAATAAGTACATTTAGAACAGGAAATAAATCCTTAAGCCTCCACTTGATGTTAGGGGCCCTGGAGTGGGTTCTGACTCATAGTGGAAACACTGCCATCCAGTTGTATGGTTTGAGACCATTGCTGCAAAGAAAATAAGTAAATAAAATAACATTGTCATAGCTTCCTGAATCATAGTAACATGCAACCTACCATACTACAACAAACAGACATATGATAGAGCTACCTGATAAGTGTTAAAACCCTAAATATACAGAGAAACACCAAAACATTAATATCATCACAGAATGTTTTTTGTGCAAAGGTAAGAATCCAGCAGCCCTGAAGAAGGGATCATGAAAATGGGTATATAGTCCCTTTTGATGCTAATTTCTCAGGTGATAGCAATAGAACATGCAGGTTTCTAGGGTCAGTTGGTTGTAAATACAAAGACACTAAGGATGTGCCATATATTTTCTAGTCAGAACCTGAGGTCTCTGCTCTTGGAAGTTGGCTGAACATAGATAATTCTCTAAAAGAACTCAATACTTAAGGCAAATTGGTCTCTAATAACCTGTTGTAGCATTATAGGATAAGCACTGTCAGTTTGAACCACAAGGTCAGTGATTCAAAACCACCAGCTACTCTTTGGAGACCTTATAAAGGGTTGCTATGAGTCAGAACCCACTTGATGTCACTTAATAACAATAATAACAATCTGTTTAAAAGCTTACAATTTGACTTAAAGGTTATTTTAGGAAAATAGTTCCTTAAAGCCTATGCTACCATTACTGAATATCTGCAATCAAAGATTCTATAGCAGAATCATGATTGAATGGGAATAAATGAAAAGCAGTTTTAATTCTCCTAAAGTCCAGATTTCAGGATCAATGGCATTGGGATGACCCACTTAAAACATCTGCCCTTAGGTGTTGTTCTGAACCTTTAGCCTAAAAGGAATTAAGTCCATTTTTTTAATGTTATGGTATAAAATCATTTGGCTAGGTACATAAAAATATGGCTTACCAGCCAGAGTGCTCCTTGGAGGCCAAGATGGCTAAGCTTCGTCTCTTATACTTTGGACGTATTATCCAGAGGGAACAGTCGCTGGAGAAGGATGTCATGCTGGATAAGGTCAGAGAAAAAGAGGAAGACCCCCAATGAGATGGGTTAGCCAGATGGCATCATTGATGGACTCAAGTGTGGCTGCGGTGGTGATGTTGGCCCAGGATCGGACATTGTTTCATTCTGCTGTGCATGGGGTCACTATGAGTTGGTTCTGACTCGATGGCACCTGACAACAACAACAACAAGTTAAATTCACCATTATTACATCTCAACATCATAAAGCTTAAAATTAGTAATGCAACAATAAATTCAGGATAGCAAATAGCTCCATCTAATAGCTATTTGTTATCCCAATTATATTCCCTAATACAGGCTGTCTGCACTTGTTGGCTATCACGACAACTACCAAAAATATCTTCCAATACTTGATCTGCTCTGATGAACCAGTTAACAAAATTGCCAATGACAGTTAACAAGAAACACTTAAAGAGAATTGCTTGGTTGTTTTGATTTAAAACACAGAAAAAAAGCAAAGATTCTCCATAGAACTGAACCCAATGTGCCTTTCTGATCTTTGCAGTTTTTTAAAATTATCTTCATCTGTTACTCAATTATACTTGTCTCTTTCCATGCAATCTTGATGTCACTCCCTTCAGTAAGTTTGTATTCTCTAACAAGGTTAGATTCTCAAGTTTCATCTGTTTGCTTTTGATACAAAAACCTGCAGCTCTAACTCAGGCAATCTACAGGTTTTTCAGCTTCATATGTTGTTTTCCTTACAGGATCATTTATTTTCAGGTGGACAAGTCCAAGTCAATAAATATTTATTAAGAATCTATCTACAGCACTACACAAACCCTCTACAACAAAGATACAAGAAACCAAATGAAACAGACACAGATGAAAATCCTGGAATCCTAAACTTCAGAGGAAAGGTTAGAGAATTGGACTGAGTACATGCTGGGTAGAGAAGCTGAACAGCGACAGTGAGAGAGGGAGACAGACTGGTGAACAGCTGGCCAGACACAGTGCAACAATCTTGGAAGCAGTTTTGCCAACAGAAGGTGGTTTGGCAGAGCAGATTTACATGAGATGGGAAAGATTAATTCCTTCTTTTTCCCCACACTCTCTTGGTTACAGAGATATGGTCATCTTCCATCCTCAGTCCCTGCTAGTTCAGACCCTACTCTCCAGGACTTCAGAGCCACTTGGCCAGTAAGCACTCCAGTACAAGGCAGGAAACAGCTGTGCCATTTAGGTGCACTGCTTTGGTGACTGGATTCAGGTGGCCTCAGCTCCAGATCTCCAGAACCTGCAGAACCAACACATCAAAATCTAACCCGTCACCCTTCCTCTACGTACCCTGTGGTTCTAACAGATACTGAAACCAGCTCCATCAAGGGCCTCCAAAAACTACTTCCAGATTTAGTGCCCTAAACATAGATAAGTAGGCCACTAAATGCCATCTAGAGCCAGGAGCTGTTACATCTCTCCCACAACATCTCTTGAGCTCCTTCACTTGAAGGAGCCCCCAAAGTTTTCTCCTTTCTCTAGGTCAAACAACTACTATGATTTTTCTTTCTTTTTTTTTTTTAATTTACCTTTTCTTGTTTCACTGGTTTTCTTTGTTTATTCTTTCTCATCTTCCTTCTTCTATTTTGATGCCCTTGAATTTATCCTTTATAACTCCACTAGTGTCCTTTTTTCCTTGGTCTTCATTATTTTCCGTCCAGCTTTTGCATGCATATGAGGTTACTGAAAATACCATGGTTTAGGTCAAGTGCACCTTAGTCCTCAAGCTGACATCTTTGCTCTTCAACACTTTAAAAGGTCTTGTACAGCAGATTTACCTAATGCAATACATTGTTTGATTTCTTGACTGCTGCTTCCATGAGTGTTGATAGTTGATCCAAGAAGAATGAAGTCCTTGATAACTTCAATCTTTTGTCCATTGATAAGAATGTTGTTTATTGGTTCAGTGGTGAGGATTTTTGTTTTCTTTGCATTGAGATATAATCCATACTGAAGACTGTGCTCTTTGATCTTTATCAGTAAATATTTTAAGTCCTCTTCACTTTCAGCAAGCAAGGTTGTATCATCTGCATATCGCAGGTTATTAATGAGTCTTCCTCCAATCCTGCTGCCACATTTTTCTTCATATAACCAAGTTTCTTGGATTATTTGCTCAGCATACAAATTGAATAGTATGGTGAAAGAATACAATCTTGTCGCACACCTTTTTTTTCATTTTAAAACATTCAGTGTTCCCCTGTTCTGTTTGAACAACTGCCTCTTGGTCCAGGTACAGATTCCCCATGAGCACAATTAAGTGTTCCGGAATACTCATACTTCGCAATGTTGTCCATAGCTTATCGTCTTCCCTGTAGGCACATGGATATTCACAGGCATCATTGTACCTCATGACTGATCTGGATAAGTTATTTTTGACAATGAATGCAACACCATTCCTCTTTTATTTGTCATTTCTGGCATAGTAAACCATGTGGTTGTCAGATTCAAAATGGCCAATACCAGTCCATTTCAGCTCACCAATGCCTAAACTATTTATGTTTATGTGTTCTATTTCATTTTTGACAATTTCCAATTTTCCTAGGTTCATACTTCATACATTCCATATTCCAATTATTAATGGATGTTTACAGTTGTTTCTCTTCATTTTGAGTTGTGCCCAATCAGCAAATGAAGATCCCAAAGGTTTTACTACCAAGGACTTTATTCCTGTCATCATGGTCAAATCTACTTTTAGGAAGCAGCTCTTCCCCAGTCGCATTTTGAGTGCCTTCCAATAGGAGGCACTCATTTTCTGGAACTATAACTGACAGTGTTTCTATGCTATTCATAAGGTACTCAGTGATTAAATATTTGTAAGTAGTTTGTCTCTCCTTCTTCCTAGTCTGTCTTCATCTGGGAGCTCATGTTAAACCTGTCCACCGTGGGTGACCCTGCTGGTATTTTAAATATCCATGGCATAGTTTACAGAACCATAACAACTCACAAGCCCCCACAGTAGACAAACTGACAGTCAAGTAGTGGTTATGGGTGATAGGGTAGTCAGATGAATGTTGAAGGTAGCAGGAGACGCAAGGAGGAATGCAATGTTAAAGTTAATAGAGATAAATACTGCTAACTATTTTTACATAGAAGAGATTGCAATCATTGTGAAGAAGCAAGGTCTGCAATCTATTGAATATAAAATGGATGATCTGGTCTGTAAACCTTTATTCAATTCACAATAATAAGTTTAAAAAAATAAAAAAGAATCTACCTTGGATCAAAACTTTTTTCTGTGGGATTTAGAAACAAAAAGGAAAAATACATTGTTCCTGTCTTCAAAGAGTACACAATCAGATGCCCACCCATACCCCAAACCCACTAGAACCACAAATAAAATGTTATCATCTAACAAGCTCACGTTTCAAAAAGATACTCTTTTCTAGTCTCACATGACTTTCCATGGTTCATTATTTTTCCAACATACACTTTGAATATTGCTTCTTTATATATTGCTGTCTACCTTCAGTTAGGCTTTCTTCACCTCATACCTAAGTAAATAATGCGAATGTTGTTGTTGCTGTTGTTTAGTGCCATTGAGTAGGTTCCAACTCATAGTGATCCTATATAGGGTTTCCAAGGAGCAGCTGGTGAGCTTGATCCAATTACCTTGTGGTTCAAACCAACTTTGCAGTCCAGCACATTGAATAATAGCAAATAAAAGCCAATTGACTAATTGATCTGTCCATTCAGATGCCTTTTAGGTACCCTAAAGGCTATATGACCAAAACAGGATACCTTTTCTTGCTTTGTAAACCTGTTCCCTTCACAGTCTTGTTGTTGTTGTTATGTGCCGTGGAGTCAGTTCTGACTCATAGCGACACCGCACAGGGTTTCCGAGGCTGTAAATCTTCACAAGAGCAGAAAGCCTTATCTTTCTCCCATGGAACAGCTGGTAGTTTTGAACTGCTGACCTTGAGGTTCACAGACCGATTCGTAGCCACTACACTATCAGAGCAGTCTATTTCTCAGTAAATAACAAATTTATCTTCTCAGAGGTTTAGACTAAAAGTTTTGCAGTCATATTTATCTCTCTTCTTTCTCCAGCATGACATAATCTATCTGCAAGAAACCCTGGCAATTCTCACTCCAAAATGGAGCCAAAATTTTATCACTTCTGGCTTTCTCTGGCTTCTGCCATTTCTGTCTAATCTATTTCTGAACTACTGAAATAGGTCTTACCTAATCTCATTGCTCTGCTGTTGCCTACAACCATTGCATTCTAACCCAAACACAACTACCTATTAAACTCTATTGTTTATATCATGCCACTCCTGTGTCTTTGCATTTCATTGGAATACAAACTTAATTCTTACATTGGTCTAAAGATTTGTGTAATTTCTCTCCTAGTCCTTCTTTTGAGTTTTTCCCCTACCTCAATGGATCCTATGACATGCTTTCTATGTGTTTGCACAGTGTCCCCTTAGGACTTAAGTAGACAATTGACCCTTTTTTAAATGTTTTTCTTACAAATATCCACATTACTTATTCTCTCATTCCTTCCAGATCTTTCTTTAAATATCACCTTATCATTGATAACTTTCCTGACAATTACACTGCATTTCCTCCTCAATCCACCCCAATTCTTCATGACTTTTTTTTTGTCCATAGTACAGGGCATCAGCTGGCGTTGCTCTTGTTTTGTTGTTAAGTGCTAAGTTGGTTCAGACTCATAGCAACCCTGTATAGAGTTTCTGAGGAGAGGCTGGTGGGTTTGAACTGCTGACCTTGCAGTTACCAGTCCAAAGCTTTTCCTCTAGACTAACAATATATTATATCTACTGACATAATATGTAGTAAATGTACTTACTTACTGCTTTTCTTTTCTAACCAGAATTTGAATTCTTTGAAGACTTAGAGATATTTTTGTCTGTTTTGTTCACATCTTCATTCTTAACACTTAGAACTGATTATTAATTAATATTTTGAACACTTACTGATTCTTCACTATGAAAGTCCATATGTTCAGTAAAATAAAGGATAAGAAAAGACAAAGGAAACCCACACTATAGAGGGTTTACACAGTAGCCAGGACTATTGCTGAACATACTGAAAGATCAAGCATTTTGGGAGAATAAGAAGGAGAAAAAATGCAAAGCTGATGAAGAATGCAGGGCAGTTCAAGATGCCCATATTCAGCAAATGGCTGAAAATAAGTTTAATACAAAGCTATCAAAAGAGGAACAAATAGATTACTGTAGACATACTGAACTTATTGCAACTGAAAAGAAGAAAGAATTCGAGGATTATGCAAGAAAATATTGAATCATAGTCCCAGCCAACAAAAAAATATATTTATCTTCTTTTAAGAATCTGGTGTGGTGCTGTGGGTTAATGTACTGACTGCAAGATTGCTTTTAACCACAGGTCAGTGGTTCAAGCTCAACAGCCACTCCTCAGAAACCCTATACAGGGTTACCATGAATCAGAACAGACTCAAGGGCACTTAACAGCATCTTCTTTTAAGTGCTATATAAGAAGCACTTGGAGGGGGCCATGGACCAGTGTATGTGGACAGAAGTGAATTAAGACTCAACTATCAGAAAAAGATCAGCTTGAGAAGATAAAGCCAGATATTATAACATAATGTGCAAAGATCTGGAATCAGAAAATCAAAAAGGAAGCACACGTTAGGCATTTCTCATGCTGGGGGAACTGAAGAAAAAATTCAAGCCTCAACTTTCATTATTGAAAGATTCTCTGAGCAAATTATTGAATGATGCAGAAAGCATCAAGTGAAGATGGAAAGAATACACAGAGTCACTGTACCAAAAGGAAATGGTTAATGTTCAACCATTTCAAGAGGTAGCCTATGATCAAGAGCCAATGATACTGAAGGAGAAAGTCCAAGGTGCATTGAAGGAACTGGCAAAGAACAAGGCACCAGGGATTGATGGAATGAAAATTGAAATCTTTCAAGACAGTGAGGTGGCACAGGAGGCAGTCACTCATCTATGCCAAGAAATTTGGAAGACAACTATCTGTCTGACTGATTGGAAGATATTCATGTTTGCGCCCATTCCAAAGAGAAGTGACCCAATGGAATGCGGATATCATCAGACAATCTCTTTGATATCCCATGTGAGTAAAGTTTTACTAAAGGTAATACAGAAATGGCTGCAAACATACATAGGCAGAGAACTTACAGAGGTTCGAGCCAGATTCAGTAGAGGCCGTGGAATGAGGGATATCATTGCTGATGTCTGATGCATCTTGGCTGAAAGCAGAGAATATCAGAAAGATGTTTACCCGTGCTTTATTGACTACACAAAGACTTTCGATTGTGTGGATCATGACAAGCTATGGACAACATTGCAAAGTATGAATATTCCGGAACACTTAACTGTGCTCATGAGGAATCTGTACCTGAACCAAGAGGCAGCTGTTCAAACAGAGCATGGGAACACTGAATGGTTTAAAATTTTAAAAGTTGTGCCACAGTGTTGTATTCTTTTACCATATTTATTCAACATGTATGCTGAGCAAATCATCCAAGAAGCTGGTTTATATGAAGAAAAACCTGGCATGAATATTGGAGGAAAACTCATTAACAACCAGTAATATGTAGATGACATAACCTTGCTTGCTGAAAGTGAAGAGGACTTAAAACATGTACTGATGAAGATCAAAGAGCACAACATTCAGTATGGATTACTTCTCAATGCAAAGAAAACAAAAATCCTCACCACTGGATCAATAAACAACATTCTTATCAACAGAAAAGATTGAAGTTGTCAAGGACTTCATTTTTCTTAGATCAACTATCAACACTCACAGAAGCAGCAGTCAAGAAATCAAATAACATATTACATTAGGCAAATCTGCTGCACATGACCTTTTTAAAGTGTTGAAGAGCAAATATGTCAGCTTGAGGACTAAGGTGAGCCATGGTATTTTCAATAACCTCATATGCATGTGAAAACTGGACAGTGAATAAGAAAAACCATAGAAGAACTGATGCTTTTGAGTTATGGTGTTATAGGAGTATATTGAAAGTGCCATGGACTGCCAAAAGAACCAATAGATCCATTTTGGAAGAAATGCAGCCAGAGTGCTCCTTGGAGGCCAGGATAGCCAAACTTCGTCTCCCATACTTCAGACATATTGTCAGGAGGAACCAGTCACTGGATAAGGATGTCATGTTTAGTAAAGTGGAGGGTCGGAGAAAAAGAGGAAAACCCCCAATGAGATGGATTGGCCAAGTGGCAGCATCAATGGACTCAAGCGTGGCAACAGTAGTGAGACTGGCCCAGGGCTGGGGAGTGTTTCGTTCTACTGTGTATAAGGTCACTATGGGTTGCTACTGACTCGATGGCACTTAACAACAACATCAGAAAAATGATGTCACTGGAGTCCAGCTCCCTTTTTCTAGCTCTCAGGCATCAAAATACATTTTTTTCATTTGCCAACAATCATGAAGATGGTAGAAGACCAGGCCACATTTACTTCATGGCAACCAACATTATAAAATCTGCCACTTGGCAAGCATTATATCTATATCTATATATATTTTTTTCTATTTACTCTTTGTAGTAACTTTAAAATATGGGGTTCTCATTCTTATATTTTTTACAGATGAGAAGCTGAGGTGAAGAGGTTAGATAGCCAGACCAATTTAATGAAGCAGGAACTTGCTCTACTATAGAGCTGGGAGACTCAGAAGTGACTTTCTATATCATCTCAAATTTCCTCATGCTCATTTTACACTTGACATTCTGCATAGAATTGTCTTCAAATCCTCTGCCTTAAGCATAATTATTGTAAATGTGCACCTCTTTAAAAAACCTTGACTTCCTAACTTCTATACATAAAAATAAAATCTCTTAACCATTTACTAAATGCTTCTATTTCCTCTTATCAACATAGATTTCTGTCTTCATTTTTATGTTCTTTCTCTTTACATTTAGTTTTCAGTAGCTTTTAAACCTAATTCAAACTGCTACTTCTTTGTGAAGGTTTCAACCTTGAAGCATATAATTTATATAAGAATAATTTAGAAAAATAGGTATATTTACAAGAAAGCACCTCTTATATTTTATGTTTCTTTTTCTCTGACTCCATACTAGATATCATCTTTTGAAAGAGAGAGATATTTATTGAGCTATTTCATAGATTTTACAATGCCATATTTGCAAGTGATCACACATGTGTCAAAATTTCAAAAATTAATTCTGCAAGGGACTAAGGTGATACATTCAGGGTCCTGAGACACAAAATTTAAAGAAGCATTTTCCCTAGGTGCTGACCTGAAACTATACGATCCAGAGAAGAGTACCTTCTTAAACTTGTAAACCCTGTATACATGACTTCTTTTTGGGTCTTAATACATGTTTGTGATGAAGATTTATAGGAATCTCACAGATACACTGATATCTTCCAACTGGATACCTAATCCTAAATCACTGGCAGAAGTTCACTCAAAGTTTTCTTGATCAGTTTAACTGATGAGGAATTCTCTGCTTAGTAAAGGAATGCATTTCATTTAGTTCCTAGAATATGGAGAATGAAGAAAGGGAATGGACACTAATTGATATGTTTTATATCATGTCATACGAACATCTCCCATAGCACTTATATCATATTATAAGTATTTATGTGTTTGTTTTATAGAAATTTATATGTTTATTTCTCCTAGTAGAATATGGTGACTTTCAGTCATATCTCAAGACACTTCAACAAGCAAGACTTTGTGAAGCGCATGGCTCTGCAGGATAAACACTGGACTTTGAACTACAAGATCCAGGGTTTAAGCCTAACTGGCATTGTTGTTAAATTGTTGTTAAGTGCCGTGGAGTCGGTTCCGACTCATAGCGATCCTGCACAGGGTTTCCAAGGCTGTAAATCTTTAGGGGAGCAGAATGCCTCATCTTTCTCCCATGGAACTGCTGGTAGCTTTGAACTGCTGACCTTGTGGTTCACAGCCCGATTTGTAACCACCACGCTACCAGAGCATTCCATGGGAGAAAGATGAGGCTTTCTGCCTGTACAAAGACTCAAAGCCTCAGAAACACTATACAGGGTCATGATGAGTAGGAGCAGATTCAATGGAACTTAACAAAAACAGCTATCAAGACTGTTATCTTTTTATCCTTATATAATAAATACCAAAGAATGCAAAATAAAATAGTTATCATTCATTAAATGTCAGGAACAGTGCTATTTTATTTCATTTATTCTTTAACTCTATTATGCAATACTATTATTGATTTTATTTTTGCAGATAAACAATTTGGAGCATAAAGAGTTTGAATAAATCCAAAGTCACACAATTGGCAAGAGGCAAAGCTGCAATTCTCATTCAAATCTATTTAACATTAGAATCTGTGCTCAATTACTCTGTTCTATCAGTATAGTGTGCATAGTGTGCTGAATTTCAATAATTTAAATGGCCCTTACACAAAAGAGTGATTGTGCTAATTGTTTGTTATTCTGGAAAACCAGTGAAAGTTAAGGAAAGATGGCTACAAATGCAAGACAGGAAAGAAAAACTAAATCCAAAGAAACTCAACATTTCTTTTTAGGCATCAAATATATTTTGGGGGGAAGTAGGAATAAATGTTAGTGCTAAGACTATGGCTAGGTCTAGACTAGTCCTGGGACTTTGTTTAGTGTTATGGTTAGTGTTAGGTCTAATGTTAATGTTAGGGGTAGGGATTAGGCTAAGGCTAGGAATAAGGCTTGGTCTGCTTTTAAGGTTAAAATTAGGTATTCATTCATTCATTTATTGATTTAGAAATCTACTTGATTTCCAATTTATTTGGAAGTTCTGTAACTAACTACAATATTTCCTTTTTATATCTTATGTTTTATTGTTGTTGTTTTAAACTGCCATCTCTGGTTCCCTTGTTTTCAGTCTTATAGGTTTTTTTTCTTTAAAGATTTCTATATCTGGGGTGGGTTTTGGGTGTTGTAGCCATGCATGTTAATCTCAGGTTGTTGTCTGCTATTATTGTTTATCTTTCCAAAGAACTCACCCTAGTATTTTTGTGTAAGGTTGGTCTGATTTTTATAAATACCTTTCATTTCTGTTTACCTGGAAATATCCTAATTTTTCCACCATATTTGATGGATAATTTTTGTGGATATGTGGTTCTTGGTTGGCTATTTTTTCTTACAGAGTTTTATATATGTTATCCCATTGTCTTCTTGCCTGCATGATTTCTGCTGAGAGACCAGATCTTAGTCTTATTAGTCCTTTGTAGATGACTTTACACTATTCTCCAGCTGCTCTCAGGATTCTTTCCTTGTCTTTGGCTTTGGAAAGTTTGATTACAAAATGTCTTGGTGAATTTTTGAAGGGGTTTATCATGTTTGGAGTTCATTCAGCTTCTTAAATGCATATTTTCTCATCTTTAATGATGTTAGGGGAACTTTCTTACAACTCTTCAACACTTTTCTCTATGATTTTTTTTTTTTTTTTTTTTATGGTCCCTTCCTGTTCTGGAATTTCAAACACATGTTAAGTTATTTTTCTTGAGAGTAGCACATATACACCTTAGATTTTCATCAGATTTTTTTTTTTTTTTTTTTTTACAATTGTTCCTCACCCACCTACTACTATCAAGTTGATTCTGACTTATAGCCACTCGATGGCACTTAACAACAACAACTAGTCATTCTTTTAAATTCCTTATCAAGTATTTCTGATACTATTTCTGGTATTACAGTTTCTGACTTTATTTTGATCACTTGTTTGAGGCTTTTATATTTCTTTATGTAAACTGAGTATGTCTATTTCTGAGACATTGTAGTGTCATTATTTTTAATTTAATTGATGATTGTATGTTGGTGTGCTCTCAGGCATCCACCAAATGTCTCATGGTGGATGTGCTAGAAACTAGAAGTATGAATGAATTTTTCTGCTAACTGTTAGTATAGGTCAAGTATACATGCCTCCTGGTACAGTGATAATACTGCAGTTAGGTCTACTGCCACCCACCTGCAGGAATGGGTGTAACTGGTGATGGTGGGGACTGGCCAGACCTTGGCTACCAGGAGTGTACCATACCCTCACCATACCATCACCGCCAATCTCCAGCTTTGTTTTGTGCCTCCAGGCTGGTGTATCTATGTTGTTGTTGTTAAGTGTCATCACATCAGTTCTAACTCATAGTGACCCTGTATAGGGTTTTCTAGGCATGACAGGTGAGTTTGAACCTCTGACATTGTGATTCAGTAAAGTGCTTATCCTGCAGTGCCATACCAGGACTCCTGGTGTATCCATGTTGTTGTTATTAAGTGCCTTTGAGTCAGTTCCAACACATAGCGACCCTGTATAGGGTTTCCAAGGAGCAGCTGGTGAACTTGAACTGCTGACCTTGTGGTTCAAACTGACTTTGCAGTCCAGCACATGAACTCACAGGGCCATATCTTGACTGTGTTGTATCTATGGCCACTCACAAAAGCTAAAGATGGTTACATTGCTCCAATCCAGAACATGAAATGTTTTTCTCTCTGTCTCTTAAATGCATATTGGTAGGCATCTGTAGTCTAGAAATAACCTAACCAGGGCGGAGAGAAGAGGAAAATACATTATTTGGTTCTATGGCACAATCTGTTTTAAGATGTATCATATCTTAAATAAAAATTTTGGAGAGAGGGAAATAGGAGGCATCTTGATTCTCACATAATGAAAATATTGAGAAAAATTATTTTACAATTGAGGAAATGCATCCCCACCTTGCTAAGTGAATTTATCAAATACATTATATATGCATATTTAAGTTACAAGTATATATATGTTGTTTTGTTGTTAAGTGCCGTCGAGTCAGTTCTAACCCATAGCGACCTTGTTTAGGGTTTCTGAGGAGCAGCTGGTGAGATTGAACTGTACAAGTATATATATGTATATATGTTGTTGTGAAGTGCCGTTGAGTCGATTCCAACCCATAACAACCCTGTATAGGGTTTCCAAGGAGCAGCTGATGAGCTTGAACCACCGACCTTGCAGTTCAAATGACTTTGCAGTCTGATGCATTAGCCCATAGTGCCACACCATGTTACAAGTATATATATATATGATATAAGGAACTCTGGTAGTGTAGTGGTTACGAATTGGACTGTGAACCGCGAGGTCAGCAGTTCGAAACTACCAGCTGTTCTGCAGGAGAAAGATGAGGCTTTCTGCTCCCGTAAAGATTTACAGCCTCGGAAACTCTGTACAGGGTTGCTATGAGTCGGAACCAACTCCATGGCACATAACAACAACATATATATGTTACAATTATATGTATACAATATATATGTTACATGTATATATGATATATTTATTACATGTATATATATGATATATATGTTACACATATATATGTGTATATACATATATATACACTTAAGAGCATATGTGTGTGTGTGTATGTGTGTATATATATATACACTGTTGTTAAGTTCTGATGCATGGAGATCCTGTATAGGGTTTCTAAGGAGCAGCTGGTGGGTTTAAACTGCCAACCGTGTGGTTTATAGTCCAGTGTTGCTCCACAGTGTCACACCAGAAGTATATATATATACACACAAGGGGGCTTCAAAAATTTCATGGAAAAGAGAAATCTAAAGATAATGGAATTTTTACATGAAATTTTTGGAGCCCTTCATATATAATTTTTTTGTTTCTATCTGCTTCGTATGCAGTATGGTTCTCCGTATATGAAGGAAAATATGTAGATACTTGTTTTTTATTGTTTTGGTGTTTGTTTTAATGAATAAAGTGGATGTAATGCTAGCTTTAGATCTTCCAGGAACCCTGGTGCACTGTAGGATAAGCATTGTATTGCTAACCATAAGATTAGCAGTTCAAACTCAGCAGACACCGATTCAATGGCAGTGAGGTTTTTTTGGGTTTTGTTTTTTTGGTATTGTAACTTTATATTTGTTGTTAATTTAATTAGTTGAACATTTAATAAACATTCTTTTAAATACGTAATTGGGATAGAATTCTAAACACATGTTTAGTTTGAGAACATTTCAGTTTAATTCATAACCTCAACCAAACTAAACTTCTGAGAATTGTGACTCATAGTGAACCTCTAAGACCATGTAGAACTGCTTCATAAGGTTCTTGAGACTGAAAATCATCTATGGGAGAGAGGTGGGGATACAAATCCCAACTTTTCAGTTAGAAGCCCAAGGCTTAACATACTGAACTACTACAAGGGTACCTTTCAATCTTAACTCTAGTTGCCAATTAGCAAGAAAAGCAAATCACAACTAAACCATATAGGTTAAGGGTAAGCTGTGTTTTATCATTTATTTTATATTTCCCCCCACATACTGTTTAATTAGAGTAGCCACAATTATTAGGTAAGAAAAATGCAATAATTATACAATCACCCTACTTAGTCAAATATGGCAATGCAAGGAAGTCATATTAATGAAAATGTTCCACAGCTGTAAAGTTTCACTGTACTCAATTTTATTGAAGCTGAGGAGAAAATTGCTTCCAGGGGAAGTCACAGACATTCTTTGATTAACATTCATGAAAACCTCTCTCTCATGTGGTTGTCTCTCTCACTGTGAATAGATAATCTTACGCACTGCAGCATATTGTATTTTTTTTCAAATCCTTGGCTTTAAAATGCAAAGGTAAATCAATTTGTCTGCCTATCACATTGCTCAGTAAGTAACTTATTAAATTACCAAAATGATTGAATCTGCTCAGAAAAATAAATACGACATGGTTATTCTGCTCAAGTTGGTAGTCACTTGCTCTGAGAAGACTCTTTTGTCCAGCCTAACTGTATATGCTGATTTTAAGAAGGGTAACTAGGAAGAGCCACTGTAACTTTCACTTAATTTGATTTTCCATTTTACTTAATTTGATTTTTAGAAATCAAATTCCTTGAAATAAGCTGTCTTTCATGTTCCTATAATGGCTTTGATCACTTTTACTTTGTTTTATGATGTTTAATTCTATCAAGATTGATTGAAATCATCCTGGAAATAAAAATAAGAAAAGTTAATAACATTGGTGGCACTGGAAACTGACCAAGGAACTACGTCTTTTCATTTCCTCTCTTTATTCATTTAACTTTTCCTGTAATTGCATTTAAAGGAGTATATTTATGGAATGTACACAATGAATAAACAGAGCCTCTGCTTAGTAGTAAAAATACTTTCATATAAACTGACCATAAGAGATTTGTCTAATTTTACTCAGGGGTGGTCCTGGACTTAAAGAACTTGCAAGCCAAAAAATCAATTCTAATGCATAGGTGTTAAATAGGTCTGCCTAGAGAAGGGAGTCCTGGTTTGGCATTGTAGGATAAGCATTGGACTGCTAACCACAAAGTTAGTGGTTCAAGCTCACCAGCTGCTCTTCAGAAACCCTATACAGGGTCACTATGAGATGGAACGAACTTGAAGGCAGTTAACAACTACAAAGAAGGGAAAGAGGCCAAGGAGAAATATCTTTTAAAATTGGGGGTCAAACTGAACTCCTAAGAATCTAAATGGGGAACATTGGTAGTATTTGTATGTTTCTTCAAGTGAAGTATATAGAAAGAAGAGACATGTTAGAATGTTTCGGTAATGTCTTATTGCATACACTTACCTTAAAACTTGATGGGTTAAAATAACAGCTATTTTATTGCATACAGATTGTGCACCAGGCATTTGGGCAGGGCTAAGCTGGTAAATACTTTGCTTTCTCCTGACATTAATGGAAATTATCTGACGCTTTTCAGTTGCACAATAGGTTAATTTGGAGGGTTCAAGACAGTCTTATGGAAGATGAAGACATTTTTAAGTAATGTAATGTCACCAATAAACAACATTCTTATCAATGGATAAAAGATTGAAGTTGTCACCAATAAACAACATTCTTATCAATGGATAAAAGATTGAAGTTGTCACCAATAAACAACATTCTTACCACTGGAGAAAAATTGAAGTTGTCAAGACTTCATTATTCTTGGATCAACCAACAACACTCAGGGAAGCAACTGTCAAGAAATCAAATGACATATTGCATTAGGCAAATCTGTTGCACAAGACTTTTTTAAAGTATCGAAGAGCAAAGATGTCAGCTTGAGGACTAAGGTGCACCTGTCCCAAGCCTGGTATTTGCAATAACCTTATATGCATGCAAAAGCTGGACAGTGAATATAGAAGACCATAGGAGAATTGATGCTTTTGAGTTATGGTGTTGGAGGAGAATACTGAAAGTGCATTGGGCTGCTTAAAGAACAAAGATATAAGTGTTGGAAGAAGTACAGCCAGAGTGCTCTTTGGAGGCCAGGGTGGCCAAACTTCATGTCTCATTCTTCGGATGTATTATCAGAAGGGGCTAGTCGCTAGAGAAGGATATCATGTTTGATAAGGTGGGGGGTCAGAGAAAAAGAGAAGACCCCCAGCAAGATGGATTGGCAAAGTGGCAGCATCAATGGACTCAACTGTGGCAACAATTGTGAGGCTGGCCTAGGAGCAGGCAGTGTTTCGTTCTGTTGTGCATAGTGTTGCTGAGTTGGTACTGACTCAATGGCACCTAACAACAACAACAAGTGTCACATTAGATATGCAGCCGTAATTTACTTGTTAAATAGTCACAAGCCAACACAAATTCAAGGGTAAAGGTATGGACACAACTCGTCAATGGGAGAGATTTCCAAAGCACCTGCAGCCAAACTTTAAGACTGTCACACAGAACCTTAAAACTAGTGCCTAGGACTGTTCTTGTTAGTTGCCAGCAAATAGGCTCTGACCCATACAACAGAATGAAATATTGCCCAGTCCTACGCCATCTTTATGTTTGTGACTGTGTTGCATTCATAGTTGTATCAACTGTGTATTTTGAGTGTCTTCCAACCTAGGAGTTCATCTTTACCAATATGTTGAACAATATTCTACTGTGGTTCATAAAGATTTTATTGGCTAGTTTTCAAAGATCACCAGGCCTTTCTATCTAGTCTGTCTTATTTTGGAAGTTCAACTGAAACTTCTCCATCATAGGTGATCTTACTGGTTCAAAAGTGCCACAAGCATACATTCAGTATCAGCACCATACAAGCCATGAGAAATTGATGGATAGGTGATGGTCAGGACTATTGCTTGATTAAAAGAGATGTGTGGAGTGATCTTAAATGCAGAGACCATCATTATGAAAGTGGTAAAATGATTAGAAACTAAGAGAAATTAATTTAAATTTTATCAACTATAATACAACTGCCAGTCTTACAGAGGTCAGGAATAGTGCAGTATAGTGGTGATGGTTGTGGTCATGTGACAGTGAGTTGGTTTGATTTATAACGACCCTGTATAGGGTTACTGAGGCTGTAAATCTTTACAGGAGCAGAAAGCCCCCTTTATTCCCTTGGAGTGGCTGTTAGATTCAAACTCTTGACCTTGTGGTTAGCAACTCAACTCATAAGCAAGTAAGGATCCTTTATAAGGATCCTTATAAAGTAGTGTTGGTTGGTTGTGTGCTGTTGAGTCGGTTTCAACTAATAGTGACCTATTATAGGGTTTCTGATGGTGTAATCTTTACAGGAGCAGAATGCCTCATCTTTCTCCCATGTAACAGCTGATAGTTTCGAACTGCTGACCTTGAGGTTAGCAGCCCAATTTGTAACCCACTACACTACCAGGGCTCCTTATAGTAGAGGTGTTGTTGCTGTTGTTGTTTTTTTGTGTGTGTGTGTGTATGTGTGCGTGCACCTTAAGTTGGTTCCAACTCATAGCAACCCTTTATAGGGCTTCCAGGAGTAGCTGGTGGATTTGAACTGCCTATCTTGTGGTCGGCAGTCCAGTGCTCAAGACTGGGAAGATTAAAAAAAAAAAAAAAATTGTTTAGGTTCAGCCCCCAAGATGACATAACTATGGAAAACGGCTGTAGTAGTAAAAGGATATGGATTGTGTGATACGAGTCAATGAAGAAGAGGAAAAGGAAAATTGAAATATAAGGAGAAAATATAGTACATAATAGTTTTAAAATTAACTAGATTACGGCAGATAAATAAAAGATTAGAAAGACCTACAGCTATGGAAAAGAATATACAGAATACTGAGCAGCATGCACATGGGTGGGTACTGATGCCCCATTTCTCACTTCTAATTAATCTAAATGTCCATAAAATGTGAGTCAATGGACAGAGACGGTTGGTTGAGTTAATGTCTCATTGGTAGCTAAAATGGGTCCTTAAAACTTAAGGTTTGTAAATAATGCTAACCCTAAATCTCTTCTAGCTTGTGATGAAATAAAGAAGAAAAAGACTTAACCCAAATGGGTTAAGTCTCTTGGGAGTAATTATAATGAGAAGCATATTTATCAAGACATTTATTATAAAATAAAGAAGACCAATTGGGGGACAGAAATCTAGCCTCAAAGAAAAGATGGCTGGTGGTCAGGGCTATAGATGTCTTGAACAATTCTCTATCAACCTCAAATTCAAGCATTAACCTCTAGTAATACTTCTTACTGAAGAGCAGAGATGTCAGCTTGAGGACTAGGATGCGCCTGACCCAGGCCATTGTGTTTTCAATAGCCTCATATGGATGCGAAAGCTGGACAGTGAATAAGGAGGATCGTAGAAGAATTGATGCCTTTGAGTTGTGGTGTTGGAGGAGAATACTGAAAGTGCCATGGACTGCCAAAAGAACCAATAGATCTGTTTTGGAAGAAGTGCAGCCAGAGTGCTCCTTGGAGGCCAGGATGGCTAAGCCTCGTCTCTCCTACTTTGGACATATTGTCCGGAGGAAACAGTCGCTGGAGAAGGATGTCATGCTGGGTAGGGTGGAGGGTCAGAGAAAAAGAGGAAGACCCCCAACGAGATGGATCAGCCAGGTGGCATCATTGATGGACTCAAGTGTGGCAGCGGTAGTGAGGTTGGCCCAGGATCGAATATTGTTTCGTTCTGCTGTGCATGGGGTTGCTATGAGTCGGTTCCGACTCGATAGCACATGACAACAACAACAATACTTCTTACTGGGTTGGAGTCCTTCTCCATGTACTATTATGGTGGCCGTGGTGGTTTTGTGCTGTGGAGTTGGTTTAGACTCATAGCAACACTGTATAGGGTTTCTGGGTGCTCTGGTAGCTTAGTGGTTACGAATTGGGCTGCGAACATTAAGGCTAGCAGTTCAAAACTACCAGGTGCTCCTCGGGAGAAAGTTGAGGCGTTCTGCTCCTGTAAACATTTACAGCCTCAGAAACCCTGTACAGGGTCGCTATGGGTCGGAACCTACTCGACGGCACTTAACAACAACAACAACAAATCTCTAAAGGAACAGAAAGTTTCATCTTTCTCCCATGGAACAGCGGGTAGTTTCAAACCTTGAAATTAGCAGCGCGACTTGTAACCAGTATGCTACCAAAGCTCCTTATATGCTCTTATGTTGCTATTGTTGTTGTTGCTAAGTACCGTGGAGTCAGTTCAGACTCATAGTGACCCTGCACAGGGTATCCGAGGTTGTAAATCTTTACTGGAGCAGAACGCCTCATCTTTCTCCCGTGTAACCACTGGTAGTTTCAAACTGCTGACCTTGAGGTTGGCAGCCCAACTCATAACCACTACTCTACCAGAGCTCCTTATACGCTCTTATGGGACCCTATTATTTTGTATCATAAAACTTACCTCACTGACCTTCCTATAAATGGCTGTTGTACTGGTGTCTCCTTATTATCTCATGAGTACCTTGAGGGCTAATAACTGTCTCTTGTTGATCTGTATTCAAAAAACGGTCCTTCATTTATCTATTCAGCAAACATATATATGAATAAAAGCTAGTAGTCGTTTCTGTGACCTTTGCTTATATATTTTAAATTGTAATGCCATTCTTCATCATTGTACCAGCTGAGATAACCATCTACTGTGACCTAGCTTATGTGTCATTTCCTTCATGAAGATTTACCAGTCACTTCATTCAAAAATCATCCTCTTCTCCTCTCAATGCCAAGATTCTCTTCTCAATGGCAAGAGCTCTTTATTGCTACCAATTTGTAATGGTTAGGATTAAGTTTTGTTCCACCTAAAGGATGAAAATGGCTGTACCTTAAGTAAAATTGAGTTTTATTTTGCTCACATGAAACAATCTGGGGGAAGGTAGCCCAGAGCCAGTGTGGCCACTCTATCATCAGAGATGCAGGCTAGTTCTAGTTCTCAGGTCTGCCCTCCCTGAGATGTGACCCTCATCTTCATTATTCAACATCATTTCTAGAATTCCATCACAACATTTGAACTCCATGCAGGAGAAAGATGAGGCTGTCATCTTAAAGACTTGAAGTCTTAGAAACCCTAAAGAAACAACTCTGCTCTGTCCTATAGGGTCTCTATGAGTTAAAATTGACTCAATTGCAGTGAGTAGGTGGTAGTGTGTAGCCAACTTCCTATAAATCAATTTTTTAAATGTCAGCTTGTTTTACATTGCCCGGAATGTATGACCAGATCTGGCTACAAAAAGATATACTGATAGCTCTTTTGACTAGGCAATTATGAGTACAGGTTAAAAAAAAAAAAGAAAGAAAGAAAAGAAAAAGAAAGGAGGTGGAAAGGTTTTACACCTAAAGAAGTAAACACTAGATATTAAAAAGATATTAGAAGGCTTGCAGTCAATTTCTAGTGCTCAATCAGATATTCCTAAATATTATTCTAATTTTATACTCATATCTATCACTTTCATAATTTAAGCCTACATACTTATTATAATATCTAGAAAACTTAGTACAGAGTCTCATGCAAAGTAGGTGTTCAATAATTATATATGCAATGGCTGACTAGATGAACCCAATTACTACTTCTTCCATGTAGCTTTGACTGAACATTCTATTCTCAGAAACACTACAGCATATCCACTTTGTGTCAACAATGTTACACATCACTATATTTTATAATACTATGATTTCCTTTGAAGCAAGGAGTTTTAAGAACTCACTGAGAAAGAAAGGACCGTAAGATTGATTGTGTTTGAGACAAAATTTATTAAACTTTGCTTTTATTTCAAGTACCCCCACCATGGGTCACTATTCTTATCAAAGCATTGAGAATAAAAAAGGAATAGTGAAATCAGAGAAATTTTCAAAATTAACATGAGCAGAGTTGCTGGCTACAACACCTACATATATAGAAATTTGGCCAAGTTAGCTAATTTCTTTAAAGTCTTGTTTCCTCACCAACTGACTAGAGATAATGATACTGATCTGACAATGTTTTATGAAGAATGGGAAGAAGATTTAACATTTTCTGGCAGCCTACATTGTAGCAAATCCTATGAGGATCTGGAGCTAAGTAATACAGGGATTTCTATAATCAAAGTGTTGGTGTGGCACTCTGGGTTAATACCCAGGACTGCAAAGTCGGTTTGAACCACAAGGTAGGTGGTTCAAGCTCACCAGCTGTTCCTTGGAAACCCTATAGAGGGTCACTGTGGCTTGAAATGGACTTGATAGCATTTAACAACAACAACAAGAATCAAAAAGAATAATTTCTCACATATGTAGATTATATGACTATGATAAAATGTATACATCAGTTCCAAATCACTTATTACAAGACTCACGTATTCTTGAGAACTTTAATTGGGTAGCACACAAATTGATGAATAAAAATGAAAAACAATGCTTTTTACATTAACTCAAACAAGGATTTATTGTTAAAGAAATATAATTTTGACTGGAGCAAATTGTAACTTTGTGAGCTGTTAGTTTGACTTACGATGACCCTAGGATAATTTTCATGTTAATTCTCCATTTATTTACTGTTTTTAATCAGTTCATTTTCTTCACTAGTAATTAGACAAAAATTGAAAACCACATCAAATGTTGGCAAGAATAGGAGGCAATTGGAACTTTAATATATTGATGGTGAGACTGAAAAATGATATATTCACTTTGCAAACTATTTGATAGTTTCTTATGAAGTCACAAGGCTATTGTGGTGCAGCAGTTCTTCTCTTGCCTATTTACAGAAGAAAAATGAAAACATGTATACACAAGAGTTATACAAGACTTTATAAAAGCTGAGGTTGGGGTACAGATCACTAACAGTTGCTGTTGTTGTTGTTGTTATGTGCTCTGGAGTCAATTCTACCCCATAGTGATACTGTATAGGGTTTCCGAGGAGTGGTTGGTGACCTTGAACTGCTAGCCTTGTAGTTCTAACCGACTTTGCAGTCCAGTGCATTAACCCACAGCACCACAGTGTGTATATTTAAATCAATGGGACATGAGTGGTTCGATGGTAGAATATCACCTTCCCTAGGGGAGACTCCATTTGATCCCTGGTCAATACATTTGACACACAGGCATCACCTGCCAGTGGAGGTTTTCGTGTTGTGATGATGCTGAACAGGTTTCAGCAGAGCTTCCAGACTAAGATGGACTAGGAAAAAGGGCTTGATAAACTACTTTTAATAATCAGTCATTGAAAATTCTATAAAACACAATGTTGTTAAGTGCTTTCCAGTTGATTCCAACCCATAGCAACCTTGTATAGTTTCTGAGGAACAGCTGGTGGGTTTGAACCAACAACCTTGCGATTCAAACTGACTTTGCAATCCAGTGCATTATCCTGCAGCACCACACTAGTATTGATTATCCACAAATGATCATGGTAACTGCCCAAGATTGCGCATCACTTTACTTCATTTTGCATGGGTTCTCCATGATTGGAGGTTACTTAGGTCAGCTAATAACAAGAGCTAAAGAAAACTACTATTGGATGTGGTTGTTGTTAAGTGCCGTCAAGTTGATTCCAACTCATAGTGACCCTGTATAGGGTTTCTGAGGAGCAGCTGGTGAGTTTTAACTGCCAACATTGCAGTTCAAACCAACTTTGCAGTCCAGCGCATTAATCCACAGCACCACACACAGAATAAATAAATCTCAAAATATTATTTCACACAAAGAAAGAAGTCACAAGAGCACACACCATGTGCTTTTATTTATACGATAAAACCCAAACCCACTTCTATTGAATTGATTCCAATTCAACCACCCTATTGGACAGAGTACAATTGTTCTGTTGGGTTTACAAAGCTTTAAATCTTTAGCAAGCAGACAGCCCCACTTTTCTCCTTTGGAGCAGCTGAATGGTTTCAACCCGTGACCTTTCCGTTAGCAGCTCTACACTTAACCTCTTGTGTCACCAGGGCTTCCTGAAGTATATTATATGAACTAGTGAGCACTAAGATGAATAAAAACACTGCTCAATTCTGTCTGAAAGGAATTGAGTGGAAGTAGACAGAAATAAACTTTCTGGAGTGATGAAAAATGTCAATATTTTGTATGGGGTGATGATTACTCAAGTTTTTATATTTGTCAAAAGTCATCAAATTTATACTTACTTTCTCTACATTTTCTTCTGTGTGGATTTTTGTCTCATTTAAACCTGAAAATCCCAGCAAGTTTTCTGCAGAAATAATTAAGCAAATTATAAAATTTAGCTGGAAATGAGAATAGTCAAAATAGCATTTAAGAGGGTAAAATTAGAATTACATTACTTAATTTCAAGACTTTAAATAAAGCTACAGAAATCAAAGAGCTCTGGTAGCACAGTGGTTATGAATCAGGCTGCTAATCTCACAGTCAGCAGTTCAAAACTACCAGCTCTTACACGGGGCAAAGATTTATTGCCTCGGAAACCCTGTACAGGATCGCTATGAGTCAGAACTTACTCCACTGCACAAAACAACAACAACAACAGAAATCAAAACAGTGTGGTATAAAGTGTGGAAAGAATAGACAAAAGAAAATACAACATACACAAAAAAGTTAATTGCTTTTGTTAAAAGCACCAAGGTATAAGTATACTATACAACTTCTGAAAGAAAACATAGAATATCTTCATGACCTTGGAACAGGCAGCTTTCTTACATCAGGGGAAAAAAAAAAAGAACAGGGATGATAAATTAGATTTTATAAAAATTAAACACTTCAGATTATTGAAAAATACTATTAAGAAAATGAAAAATCAACTCACAGAATGGTGAAAAATATTTACAAAATATTTATCTAACAAAAGACATATGTACTGACAAGATAAAAAGAAATACTAATCAATTTATTTTACAAATTGACAGAAGACCTGAATTTACACTTGACAAAAGTTATACAGATGGCCAAAATAATACATAAAAAGGGACACAACACTTCTTGTCAGCAGGGCAATGCATATTAATAACATAATGGCAAATCATTTCATGCCTGCTAGAATGACTAACATTATAAAGATAAATAATATGAAAAATGCCAAAGATGTGAAATAATGAGAACTCTATACATTGCTGGAGGATGAGTAAAGTTATATAACTATTTTGAAAAAATTGTCTGGAAGTTTCCTATAAAATTAAAGATATGTCCAACCTCCATAACTAATCACTGCTACTGCTAGATGTTTATCCAAGATAAATGTATGCTCATAAATGATCTGGTCAAGAAAGTTCAAAGCAGCTTTATTTATAATAGCTAAAAATAGGAAGAAAGGAATAATGGTAGCCTGAACATTAAGCATTTGGCTGCTAACCAAAAGGTTGGCAGTCCAAACTCACCCAGTGTCTCTACAGGAGAAAGATCTGATGATCTGCTCCTATTATGATTACAGCACTATGGGTCAGTTTTACTATGTCATAAAGGATTGCTATGAGTCAAAGTTGATTCCATGGCACATAAAAACAAAACAAAAAGAGTAACCGTTCCAAACAAATCATAGTATACCAAATATAACAATATATAGTATAACGAGTTCTAGTTTAATAGAATATTATTCAGCAGTGAAAGAAATAAGCATCTAATTTAACAGTCAACGAGAATGAATCTCAAAAATAAATTAATTAATTAAAAGGCCAAATGAAGGAAGTCAGATGCATACAAGAACATGCTGTATGATTCCATGTACATTAAAGTTAGAACAGACCAAACTAATTTTTAATGAGAGAATCAGATCTGCAGTTGCCTCAAAGACAGAAAAGTAATTTAATGAAAAGAAAAAAAAAATTCTAGCGTGACAGAAATGTTATGTTTCTGGACTCGTGGTGGTAGTGGCGTGTCGTGCAGTCGGTTCCAACTCATAGGCTTTTGGAGGGTGTAAATCTATATGGGAGCAGAAAACCTCAACTTTTCCCACTGTTTCTGGATTGTTGTTGTTTTTGTTAAGTGCTGTTGGGTCGGTTTCAATGCATAGCGACCCTGTAAAGAGTTTCCAAGGAGCAGCTGGTGACGCTGTGGTTCACAATCCAGTGCTGCTCCTACAATGCTGCACCAGGAGTCCAATATCATACATGTTCTTGTTATTACATGCCAATGAGGAGGTTCCAACTCATAACGATCCTGTAAAGGATTTCCGAAGAGAGCTTCGTGCGTTTGAACTGCCAACCTTGCAGTTCAAACTGACATTGCAGTCCAAAGCATTAACCGACAGCACCACATCACGACTACTGTTTCTGGGTTAGGGTGCTGAATATACAGATAATTCATAACATCAAACTGTGCACCACTTTTCTGTACATTTTATCGTGAGAAATTTGTAAAAGAGGTTTGATGGAAAAATAAATTTGGAGTCCTCTACGTATTAGTCCTTGTGGGTACTGCAGGGTAATGCACGGGACCACAAGGTCAGTTCACACCACAGATTGCCAGTTCAAATGCACAAGGCACTACACAGAAACCCTTTACAGGGTTGATATGAGTTGGAGCCTACTCAACGGCACTTAACAATAACATGTACTATATTGGACTGCTGGTGTGGCATTGAAGGATCAGTACTGGACTGCGAACCACAAGGTCACCAGTTCAAACCCAGCAGCTGGTCTTCGGAAATCCCTATACAGGGTTGCTATGAATAGGAACCTACTCAATGGCACTTTACAACATATTAAGTTGACTTTGATACTTCATGATGTGGGTGGACATTATCTATTCAGTTGAAAGCTTTAGGAACAAAAACTGAGGTTTCTTGAGAAAAGGGTTCTGTTTCAATATTGTAAATAGACCAGACTGCTGAAGGTCTCATCCTGCTGCTGATCCCACAGATTTCAGATTTTCCAGCCCATCATACAGGGTTACTATGGATGGGAATCAACTCAATGACACTTGATGACAACAACAACAATATCCCCTTGAGCCAAATTCTAAACATGAACTCACTCTATTTCTTTTTCTTTCTTTTTTTTTTTTTTACTGGTTGTTTTTATAGAGGACCTTAAGACAATCAGGATAATCTCCCCAGTTATTGCAGAAGGTACTTTTACTGATTGTTTTGGAGCTTCATAACACATATCAATTTTTTTCAGTAATAATTTTTATTATTATTATTGTGTTTTCTAATTGTTTGACTTCAATTTTTTTCATCAAAGACCATAGCCGTCAGTATGGATTGTTTCTCAATGTAAAGAAAACAAAAATCCTCACCATTAGACCAATAAACAACATTCTTATCAATGGAGAAAATATTGTAATTGTCAAAAACTTCGTTTTTCTGGGATCAACTGTCAACACTCATGGAAGCAACAGCCAAGAAATCAAATGACGTATTGCAGGCAAATTTGCTGCACAAGACCTTTTTAAAGTGTTGAAAAGCAAAGATGTCAACTTGAGGACTAAGGTGCGCCTGACCCAAGCCATGGTATTTTCAGTAATATCTTTTGTATGCGAAAGCTGGTCAGTGAATAAGGAAGACTGTGGAAGAATTGATGCTTTTGAGTTATGGTGTTGGAGGAGAATATAGAAAGTGCCATGGGCTGCCAAAAGAACTAACTGATCTGTGTTGGATGAAGTGCAGCCATAGTGCCCTTTGGAGGCCATGATGGCCAAACTTTATCTCTCATACTTCAGACATATTGTCAGGAGGGACCAGTAGCTGGGAAGTATATCATGTTTGGTAAGGTGGAGTATCAGAAAAAGATGAAGACCTTCACCGAGATGGATTGGCAAAGTGACAGCATCAATGTGTTCAAGCATGGCAACAATAGTGAGGTTGGCCCAGCACTGGGCAGTGTTTTGTTCTGTTGTGCATAGGGTCGCTATGAGTCGGTGCCAACTCAATGTAACCTAACAACAACAACAACGTCAGTTAATATTTCACCTGTATTTTTTGTTGTTGTTAACTACCGCTTAGTCAGTTCTGATTTTATAGGGTTTCTGAGGAGTGGCTGGTCCACTTGAACTGCTGCACTTTCAGTTCAAACTGACCTTGAAGTCTAGCAATTAACCTGCAATGCCACACCAGGACTCCAGAATCTTTCTATATTGTAAGCCTAGGCTTGATGTTTTTCTTCAGTTCTTTCTAACTCTAGGTTTTTGCACATTTCATTATAGTACTTGAATTTGTGTTCTCAAACTGCCCTCTAAAATTTTCTTCATTTCATAATCACTGGCTTTAGTGGCTAGTGCATAAATTTTAATAATAGTGGTGTTAACTGACCTTCCTTATAGGTGTATGCATGTTATTCTAACAAAGATGACATTCTTCAAAGTAGATCTTAAAAAGTTCATTTTGATGATGAATGCAACAGTATTACTTTTCAATTTGTCATTTCCAGAATAGCAAACTATATGATTGTCATATACAAAATGGCCATACCATGCCATTTCAACTCACTAATGCCTAGAATATCAATCTTCCTGTGATTATTTTCATTTTTGACAACTTCGAATTTTCCTACATTCATCCTTCGTACATTCCATGTTCCAATTATTAATGGATATTTACAGATGTTTCTCATTTTGAGTTGTTCTCTCTCAACAAATGAAGGTACTGGAAGCTTTGCTCCATTAGCAATATCTCTTTCTGTCAATTCTGTCAACTTTCCCTTGAGGCAGAAGCACTTCCCAGTCATATTTTGAGTCCTTTGCAACATGATGGTCTCATCTTCCAGTACTATATCTGACAATATTCTGCAGCTATTCATAATATTTCAATATTCAATATTCTGGTACTTTCTGACATTGTTCTACTAAAATTCATATAGTTTTTAGTGCCTGAAAAATCAGAAGTAATCTGTCTATCCTTCTTCCTACTCTGTCTTAATTTGGAAGCTCAGTTGACTCCTGCCCACCATGGATGACCATGGTATAAAACACCGCTGTCATAGATTCCAGCATCATAGTAATATACAAACCACAGAAGTATGAAAAACTGACAGATGACTGGTGGCATTTATGATTATAGGCATTGAAAAAAGTCCTGAATAATTTTGAGTATATGTATGATTTCATTAAAATCACCATAAAATCATTTAGATTGGCAAAATATTTTGAAAATTGTACTCAAAATGCCTAAATACTTGATCTGAAAAGCTCTTTGTTTCTTGGCTTCTACCATATATGGAAGAGAAAATAGATGGTTTTCTAATCAAGAATTTAATAATAATTAAGGAAGATTACCAACATAATAACTCATAAAGTCCTCTCTTAAAAATACAACTTCAAATAACTTATTCACAGGAGAAAAAGAAATATTTTTAAATTACAATTTTCCAGAAAAGTATTTAAAGAATTATGTGTGTATAATGTGTGGTCACCACTCGTCTGTCTGTTTGCCGGACTGTGGTCGCTTGTATTTTGCTGTGATTGTGGAAGCTGTGCCACCAGTATTTTAAATATCAATAGGGTCACCCATGTTGGACAGGTTTCAGATGAGCTTCCAGACAAAGACAGAGTAGGGAGAAGGAAAGATGGACTACTTCCGAATATTTGGTCACTGAAAACCTTATGAATAGCAGTGGAACACTGTCAGCATCAGAATATTGAATATTGAAACATGATAAGGAGCACCAGAATGTTGTCAGATGTAGTGCTGGAAAAGTAGCCCCTAACATTGGCAGGCACTCAGAATATGACTGGACAAGGGCTGCCTCCTCACAGGAGAGATGACCATGATGATGTGAGTTGAATAAAGCTTTTGGGAACTTCATTTGCTGATGAGGCACAACTCAAAATGAAGATAAAGAGCTGTAAATATCCATTAATAATCAAACATGTATGAAGTGTAAATCTAGGAATATTGAAAGTCACCCAAATGAAATGGAACACATAAATATCAATATCCTAGGCACTGGTGAACTGAAATGGACTAGTGGAAGTGGTCATTTTGAATCTGACAACCACATGGTTTACTATGCCAGGAATGACAAATTGAAGAGGAAAGTATCAAATCCATCATCCAAAAGAATATTTCAAAATCTATCTTGATGTACAATGCTGTTTGTGATAGGATAATATGCTCACACCTATAAGGAAATCTAGTTAATACAACTATTATTAAAATTTACACACTAACCACTGAAGTCAGTGATGATGAAACTAAAAAATTCTACCAAGTTCTACAGTCTGAAATTGATCAAGCTTTATTGATAATTACTGATGATTGGAATGCAAATGTTGGAAACAATGAGGAAGAATCTGTAGTTGGAAAATATGATCTTAGTGATAGAAATGATGCTGGAGATCAGATGATAGAATTTTACAAGACCAATGACTTTTTTTATTGTAAATACCTTTTTAAAACAAGATAAAAATGACTATGCACATGTAATTTACCAGATAGAAAACACATTTGTGGGAAGAGATGGTGGAAAAGCTCCATATCACCAGCCAAACCAAGGCCAGGAACAGACTGTGAAACAGACCATCAATCATTCATTTACAAGTTCAGGCTGAAACTGAAGAAAATTAAAACAACCCAATAAGAGCCAAAATATAAACTTGAACATAGCCTACCTGAAATTAGAGATCATCTAAAGAACAGATTTGATGAATTAGACATTAATGAGACCAGAAGAGTTATAGGATGATATCAAGAACATCATACAGGAAGTAAACAAAATTTCATTAAGACTATAAGGAAGAAGAAAAAGACCAAAATGTATGTCAGAAGGCACCATGAAACTTGCTCTCCAGCATAGATATGCTAATTCAAATGGGAGAATGAAGAGGTAAAAGAACAGAATAAAATTTTTCAAAGGACTGCTTAATAAGAAAATGTCAAATATAATGAAATGTGCAAAGACCTTGAGTTAGAAAACCAAAAGAGAAGAACACACTCAGCATTTCTCAAGCTGAGGGAACTGAAGTAAAAATTCAAGTTTCAATTTGAAATAATGAGGGATTCTATAGGCAAAATATTGAATGACACAGAAAGCATCAAAAGATGCAAAGAATACACAGTCAATGTACCAAAACTAAATGGTCAATGTTCGACCATTTAAAGATCAAGAGGCAGTGACGATGATGGACGAAGTTTAAAGTGCACTGAAGGCTTTGGCAAAGATTAAGTCTCCAGCAATTGATGAAATACAAACTGAAATCTTTCAATAAACAGATGTGGCACTGGAGGCACTCACTTATCTATCCCAAGGTATTTAGAAGACAGCTAAATAAAAAAAAATCTAGCAAATTGATTGGGAGAGATCCATATTTGTGCTCATTCCAAATACAGGTGACCCAACAGAATGTGGAAATCACCAGATGATATAATTAATATCAAATGCAAGTAAATATTTGCTAAAGATAATTTAAAAATGGCTGCAACAGAACATTCAGAGGAAACTTCCAGAAGTTTATGTCAGATTCAGATGAAGTCATGGAATGCTGGATATCATTACTGACATCAGATGGAGCTTGGCTGAAAGAAGAGAATACCAGAAAGATGTTTATCTGTGCTTTATTGATTACTCAAAGGCTTTTGATTTTTTGCACCACGAAAACCTATGGACAAGACTGTGGAGAATGAGTATTCCTGAACCCTTAATTGTTCTCATGAGGAACCTGTACATAGATGAAGAGGCAGTTGTTTAAACAGAACAAGGGAACCCTGAATAGTTTAAAATTATGACAGGTATGTGCAAGGGTTGTATTTTTTCACCATACTTATTCAATCTGTATGCTGAGAAAATAACTCAAGAAGCTATATTATATGAAGAAGAACATTGCATCAGGGTTGGAAGAAGATGCATTAACAACCTGCGATATGCAGATGATACAAACTTGCTTGCTGAAAGCAAAGAGGATTCAAAATACTTACTCATGAAAATTAAAGACAACAATGTACAGAAAACAAAAATCTTCACCACTAGATCAATAAATAGCATCAAGATAAATGGAGAAAAGATTGCAGTTGTCAATGACTTCATTTTGCTGGGATAAACCATTAACATTCATGGAAGCAGCAATCCAGAAATGAAACCTTTTGCATTAGGCAAATCTGCTTCACAAGATTGCTTTAAATTGTTAAGAAGTAAAGATGTCAGTTTTAGGACTAAGGTGAAGCTGACCCAAACTACAGTATTTTCTTGGTTTTTAATTTTTAAAAAATATTTT
>NW_006408613.1:5160223-5194787 GCF_000296735.1 Chrysochloris asiatica | reverse complement strand
CCTGCCTCCTGTCACCAGCAAACAGCCTTTCTCTTTCCATGAGTCTAGAGTCTTCAGCTGCTCTATCTCTCCATATCATCTTTGCCTCCATCTCTGGTGTCACTGCTTCTCTGGATAGAGTTTTCACATTCCACTCATTCTCTTCTCCTTTGATGGTCCTGGGGTCTTCTGTTCCTGAAATGTAAGATTAATTAATTTCCCTCTTATGTTACAAAACTTCTACCTTTACGGTCATGACAATCACAATGAGTGATGATTATAATTACTCACTGTTGAATCATAAGAATCTTATCCCCATCTCCTTTCACCAGACCCACTAGACAAGATGAAAATGATTCAGTGGGGATTCTATCTTCCCTCGCACACTCTAAAACTAAACTTCCTCTTGAACACTTGTAAGCCAGATACTTTGTGCCTTTATAGCCACCCCGTTTTGGGTAGCCAATGTCAAAGTTGCTCATCCTGATCAACCCCTGTACAGACGGAATATGTTTGATCCTTAATGTGAAGAATCCTTCCCTCTCAGTTGGTATTTTGAGCTACCACATCCATAAGTATAGGTCAAATTCAGCAAATTGTAGCAATTTACACTTGTTTCCTTGAGAAAATTTCTTTATCTTCCTCTATTTGAGTTCTGATCATCAAGCCATAGAAGCTAGGTCAAATGGGTGCTATCTGCAAGTTTGGGTGTTCTTGTGCAACTCTCCTCACTTCATTCAGCTGGATGCTTTACTCTCAGCTCTAGCCCTCCATGGCTAGGTCTTTGTCCATAGGCTTAGGAGTCCTCAGGTCTAACCACATTGTGGACCAACCAGCTCTTCTTCTTCTCCCTCTCATCTCCAGGTTAATGGCAGTCTCTGAAATGTGATCAAACTCAGCCCATATCCCCCTCTTCCACTCACCAATAGACCAACATGGTCATCAGCAAGCTTACATGCCTGCTTATGTGTTCCCTTTGAGTCTCAGTCTAGGAGGGGGGTTTGTCCTGAAGGGACTTGATTACTTGCCTTGACTGCTCTCCAGCAAACAACTTGATTGTTCTTATAGTAGCCAATTAGACTGTCATTTTTGTTTTCAATTTTTCCTGATGGTCTTTCTTTCAAGAAATATCTTCTGTTCCTCTAACCACTCCAGGATGGTCTGCATGTCCTTTCAAGTGGTGTTGTCCCACTTCAGAAGGTTCTGGATGGGACTCAGGATTCCACCTAAGGTCCTATGCACTACAAAGGCTCCTCAAGAAGTTATTTCACTGGGGAAGTTCTAGAAAACATTTTAGGTATTCCAATCAGCTATAGGCTGAAGATGGGCGTTCAAGTTTTCTGTAATCATGTTTCCCAATATTCCTTTCTATTCCACTCAAGTGTCTATTTTACAATAGCTGTTGTTGTTGAGTGCCATCGAGTCAGTTCCGACCCATAGCGACCCTACATAGGGTTTCAGCGGAGGGACTGGTGAGTTTGAACCACGACTAGGCCAAGGAAACAAACATTCATAACATAATCAACCATATTAACATTATTTTCCCTCTTTTACCCATCCATATGCATTTGAAAGTTGGGCAGTCAGTATGGAAGACCATAGAAGAATTGATACATTTGAATTACAGTGTTTGAGGAGAATATTAAATGAACCGTTAATTACCAAAAGAACACACAAATCTGTGTTGGATGAAGTATAAGCTAGAATGCCCCTTAGAAGCCAGGATGGCCAGAGTTCATCTCTCATATTTCAGATATACTATCAGGAGTGACCGTTCCTGGAGAAGAACATCATGCTTGGTAAAGTTGAGCATGAGCGATAAAGAGGAAGACCCTCACTGAGATGAATTGGCACTGAAGCAGCAACAATGGGATCAAGAGTAGCAAGGATTTTGAGATCGGCACAGAACCAGGCAGTGCTTTGTTCTGTTGCACATAAGGTCACTATGAGTTGGTACCAACTCAATAACTCCTAGTAGCAACAACAACAATGTTGTGTTGGGGAAAGAGAGGAGATGTGATTTAGAAATATTCTATCTTTAACAGATAATATCAATCTAAGATTTAATCAGAGGACAAGTCATAGTTTATATATAGTTTAACTCAGTAAACATTTAGCAAATCTCAACCTTAAACTAGACACTTCCCAGAGTAGAAAAAGATAAAAAAAATATATAATCCTGTCCAATATTTAAAGAGTCTGTGTAGCTTAGTATATGAAGTACTTAGCTGATAGATCAAAGGTCAGTGGTTCAAATCTAACAGCCACTTTATGGAGAAAGATATGATAGTCTGATTCCAAAACATTCTATAGTCTTAGAAACCCTATGGCACAGGTGTGCTTTGTTCTAAAGGGTCACTATGAATCTGACTGGACTCGATTGCAGCTATACTTATCCTGCTAGCAAGCATTTTAAACAAATTATTGTTGGCTTAATAATAGGAATCTTGGAATGTGCCACAAATTTGGTGTGTATAACTATGTGTACCTTGGGACTTTATATAAAGAGCCATTTACAAATTCATAATTCTCCCTTCATTGCTTGATATTGAAGGATAATTATGTAATACCTATAATCATCTCATAGTTATTGTTTAAGCTAAATATTGCAAAAATATTCACTAAAATACTATACACTGAAATACAAGAATTTCCAACTTTCTGCAAGCATATTATTGGCATGTGGTAATAAATACACACAGATACACTTATTTTTAAGTTATTTATACACAAATACAGTCATAATATACACAAATTTGTAAATAGTAAATTTTTTTTCAAAAGTCTGCTTTGTTCAACCACCCATATTATATGCATGAGTAACTATCAATAGGGTCTCTCAGTTCTATTAAATCTATATTTAAAATTCCAATTTGTAAAATATCTATTAGAATTATAATTAAATAAAGCCAAAGGTAAGTTTTAGCAAGTTATGTAAATATTCATCAATAATTAACAATTCTTGAAAAACAAATTACTTAAAATCCCATTTATGATAGTATATCAGAAATGATACATAGCACAATAGTCTTTTCCTATGATGTTACCACTACAAATTCCTTTATTCCCTTATAATGAATAAATAAAAATATTTAAAAATCTGCTAAAATATCATATTTAAACTCCACTCCACATTTTCAAATGTCCATTCAATGGTTGTAATGTTAATCAGAACAGTAAGTGAATATCAAGTGCAACAATGCTTGCCTGGCGTAAAATTTATTTTCATAAGAAATATAGCATTTCTATTCAAATGGACCATCTGTTCCAAAGTTCTCACAAGATTATAGTTGAACACAGTATTTTGTCATTTCATCTCTGTCCTTCATAGTCCCTTTTACCCTGGCCAGTAATATATAAAAAGTTGTGAGTTTGTAGTCATACATCAGCCACATATTTTGCATTGATAATTAAAATCAAACTCAGAAAAATCTATAGTTCAAAAATTAAGAAATCTAAATATTGATTCTTTTGGATCTTATACTCAGTGTAGATGGCTATGTCACAAGCAAATAGAATGTGAGAAATCTAAAAGAAATTAATCTATTACAAACAATCCCTGGCATACTAGACTTGGCCTTTGGAACTTAAAAATGAGGTCTGATATCCATGTTATTCAACATGCATTCATTACTAGAGTTCTTGTTCATGAGCATCACTATTCTAACAAGTGAGAAAAAGGAAATTAAATGACAGCAAATTACAACTTCTCCTCAAGGAATTCAGACAATTTGAATGAGTCCTCTGTGTTCAAATTTCTAAATATAATGCAAGTGCATACATTACTACTATAATTGAATGTGGTATTGAAAAACAGCCACCAGAAAAATTTTCAAGACTTCCTTTAGGGTTCTGGAAAGTCTTCACAAAGAATCTAGTACTTTTTTTGGTAAGAATGCCACTTGAAAGAAGGAGAAAATAGACAAGTAGATTCAGAGAAATAGTATAGTGGTATGATATATTGTTAATTGATTGCTCCCAATGAACCATGACTTCTGATATTCACATGCTCATGTCTATCTTTGACCCTGAATTGGCCTTGTGACTTATTTCAGCAATAAGACTGCAACTGAAGCCGTGTTATTTTCGTACTGAATCTAATCTATAAGAGAACCTCATAGTTTTTGCTACCAGGAAGCATGCCAGCCATCACATAAGAATCTGGCTACTGCTTCACAGGGAGGAAACTGACAAACTTGCCAAATGATGTCCCAACCACAGGCAGCACCAACATGCCAGCTACATAAGTAAGGCCATCTTGGAACTAGATCTCGCAATTGCAGTCATGCAGTCCCAGATGACACCATAAGCTTCAGAGTTAAGATTTTTACCACCAAGTCCTGCCAAAAGAAGAGCAGAAAACAAAATGATCCTTCATTTAAACCAGAGCTAGGGAACTCTTTTTCTGCCAAAATGTATAAAGCCATACAAAATTATCAGCTTAAAAATTGGCCTGATATATTTGGTCAAAATTTAATTAACTCACCCTAATGTCATGCCTGGAACTGCAGTTGCCATCACAGGACCAGACAAAATGATTTATTGGGTCTTACATGGCCCAGACATTCCCCACCACAGAAAACCCATAAAGGTGGGGCTGGTCTGCTACATGGCAGGGGGGAAAAAAAACTACATAAAATGTTATGCCAGATGTGAAGAATATTGCTAAAATATTCACATAGCTGAAAATCAATGTTAAAAACTTTAGATTCTATTGATGACAGAATTAAAACCTTGCTAAGGCAAAATGTTGTTAGATGTCATGGGTCAATATGAACTCATAACGATCTTATGCATAATAAAATGAAACACTGCCCAGTCCTGTGCCATCGCCACAACTGGAGCTTATTGCTGCTGTCAGTATGTCAATCCGTCTTGCTGGGGGTCTAGCAAAATTATAGCAATAATAATCATTATTCTGAAAGTATGTATATTATCCAGACTGATATATTTAGCAATTTTCAACTTTCTTGATATTTTAATACCACGCCATTGCTTTTAAGAAACACTGGAGGTGCTGTGGAATAAACATTGTACTGATAGCTACAAGGTCTGAAGTTCAAACTCATCAGCTGTTCCAAGAAAAGATGCTTTCTGCTCCTGTAAAAATTACAGCCTCAGAAACCCTATACAGGGTTGCTATGAGTTGGAACTGACTCAACAGCATCTAACAACAGAAACCATTGTTTTAAAGGAATTCCTAAGTGGCACAAAAGTTAAACACTAGGTTACTAACCAAAAAGTTGGAGGCTTGAATCATTCCAGAGGTACCTCAGAAGAAAGGCCTGAAGATCTGAAAATTACACTGAAAATCCACTGAAGCAGAGTTCTACTCTGATACACATGGGGTTGCCGTGGCACTGAATTGACTCCACAGAAACTTAAAAAAAAATGTTTTTAAGTCTGTGGCAGCAGTGCGGTATCATAACATGTTATGAATTATAAAACTAATTCTTTTGAAAGAGATTATCTGTATTCAGGCACTGTGCGGAACATTTTCTATGTCCCATACAGTCAGTGTAAAGTGTTTTGCTTTGGAATTCAAATATTTTTTTTTTTTTTTAAAGTGATTCTAGACAGTCACTTAAGCAGGCATGAAATAAATATTTATTCTTTTAAAATATCTCTATGAAGTACTACTTTTTGAAGACATTGTGCTCAAGGGATATAAAACATATAAAACACAAGGATCCTACAATAATGGACATTTGGGGTGAACATTAAGGAACTGAATTCTTAAAAACAACTGCTAAATATAAGGTGAAATTCATCCATGACAGAAGTAAATAGAATAAAGACCTGTCCCAAAACTATCCTTCCCACATCAAATACATAACATTCGAAAGTAAGCATACTTTTACATCCAGAATTTTGGCATTTGGCTCAAGTTATAAAAAAAAAAAAAAAATTATCATCAACATGCAATGAAGTACATTTACATAAATCATTATTATTCTTAATTCATGTACATCAACTTCATTGCAAAGGTTCTCAGGTAATGCAAAGTGTCCTTACCTTCTAATCTGTTATTGTTGTTATTTTTAAGTGCCATCAAGTCAGTTTTTACCCATAGCGACCCTGTATAGGGTTTCCAAGGAGCAGTTGGTGAGCTTGAACCACCAACCTTGCTGTTCAAACCAACTTTGCAGTCAAGCGAATTAATCCACATCACCACACCAGAACTCCCAGCTTCTAACTTAAAAGCTGCTATTTCAAAGCCATCTAATGGTATTACAGAGCAAAAACCTGGTGATTACTTTGTTACGAGAACAGCCAAGAAAACCCTATTGTGCATTTATACTGTGGTACATACGAAGGAGCTCAGGTAATGTAGTGGTTATGAATTGGGCTGCAAACCTTAAGGTCAGCAGTTCGAAACTACCAGCCGCTTTGCGGGAGAAAGATGAGGCTTTCTACTCCTGTCAAGATTTACAGCCTTGGAAACCCTGTACAGGGTTGCTATGGGTCAGAATCAACTCAACGGCACTTAACAACAACATACACATTGAGTCAGTGTAAATTTAAATCAAATTGACACCAACTCCAACAAAAACAACTTCATTGCAATTGAATCATTACTGGTCCCAAATGCTATAGTGAGGCTAGGAAAGCTAAACACTACAACAACCTTACAACTTCACAGAAGAAACCACCCTTTAATTCTAATGGGATTCAATTATTTCTATTGTTTCAGCTAAGAAGTTATTGTGTTTAGATACAATGAAATACAGTGGTGAAAGGGTACTATACAAGAAAGGGAAGTGGAGGAGACAGTAAGAGCTGATATCAGAACCTGTAGGGACAGTCATGGTAAGGCTGTGGTATATTATTTTGAGAAAGATGCTTTTGGGGGGCTCTGACCAGAAGAATGCTGTTGTTGTTGATAGATGGCATAAAGTCGGTTCAGACTCATATGACCCTATTCATAAAAGAAATAAAACACTGCCCAGTGCTGCACCAACCTCACACTCATGGTTACACTTGAACCCATTCATTACTGCCGTCACAGTGCCAATCCATCTTGTTGGGGGTCTTCCTCTTTGTCTCTGAGGCTCCACTTTACCAATCATAATGTCTTTCTCCTGGTCCCTCCTGACAATATGTCCAAAGTATGAGACAAGTCTGGTCATCCTAGCTTCTAAGGAACATTCTGGTTGTACTTCTTCCAACACAGATTCGTTTGTTCTTTTGGTGGTACATGGTATATTTACTATTCTCCTCCAACACTATAACTCAAATGTATCAATTCTTCCATGATCTTCCTTATTAACTGTCCATGCATATTAAGTTATTGAAAATACTATGACTTGGGTCAGGCTCACCTTAATCCTTCAAGCTGACATTTATTCCCTTGAACTGTAAACACATCTTATGCAGCAAATTAGCCTATTGGAATCTGTCATTTGATTTCTTGACTGCTGTTCCATGAGTGTTGATGATTGATCTGAGCAAAATAAAATCTTTGACAATTTCAATCTTTTCTTCATTTATCTTGATGTCATTTATTGGCCCAATAGTGAGGATTTCACTTTTCTTTATATTGAGGTACAACCCATACCAAAGGCTGTGTTCTTTGTTCTTCACCAGTAAGTATTCTAAATCCTCTTCACTTTCAGCAAGCAAGGTTGCATCATCTGCATATCATGCAAATTTAATTAGTCTTCCTCCAAATCTGATGCCATGTTCTTCATATATTCCAATTTCTCAAATTAGGTACTCAGCACACAAATAAAATCACTAAGATATATAATAATCAACCTCTCCAAAATCAAGGACAAGGAAAGAATCTTGGAACATAGATCAGGAAAAATGAAAAATTACAAAAAGTAGAACCAATATGATTCAAGTCTGACTTTTTAACAGAAACTATATAGGCTAGAAGGCAATGCATACAAAATTCTGAAAAAAAAAAAAAAATACTGCCAGCCAAGAATCATATACCCAGAAAAACTATCCCACAAATATGACTGCAAAATTAGAACATTTCCACATAAGTAAAAATTCAAGAAACTTGTAAAAATGCTTTAGACTAAAGACCAACAACAGCAGACAACAACTAAAGATTGACATCCACAACAACAACACCTATTCAAACCACATATAGAAGTATCCAAAGTAAAACAAACAAACAAGACTGAAAATAGGAATCAGAGGTACCAATTTACAATGAAGATATCAATCTAAAAATCAAAGAGAGGAAAAAATATAGTTACAGAACTTACAAATGATGAGAAAGTCTATTAGATTTTGAGATAAAGCTGACTGTTTTAAACTTGGGAGGAAATTAATAAATTACAGGGTAACCTCAAAGAAAATTAATACACCCTCTTATCAAATCAAGATAAGGGAAAACATTTTGCCAACAAACAGCAATGAAGAAATTGACAAGACTAAGCATAACCAAAGTGAACTCAACATAAAAATAATATGTGGAACAAAGAAACCAGTAGCCACACAAAAACACCACCACCACCACCAACAAAAAAACCAGCAAAATAACTGCAATCAGTTCATGCCTATCAAAAATTACACTGAACATCAATGGATTAAATATACCAGTTAAGAGACAGAGAATAGCAGAATAGATAAGAAATGGGATACTTCAATATACTGTCTATAAAAGACACATCTTACACACAAAGACAAAAATAGATTTAAAAAATAATCAAAGGCTGGAAGAAATATATCACAATCATAGCAATAAAAAATGAGCATGAGTGTCAATATTAATTTCTGGTAAAATAGACTTTCAGGCAAAAACCAGCATAAGAGATAAAAAAGGACATTATTTCATGATTAAAGAGTCCATTGAAAAAAAGGACATAACCATAATAATACCTATGTTCCAAATGAAAGAGCCTCAAATACATAAATTGAATTCTAATGGAATTAAAGAAAGAAATAGACAATTCTACTAATACTGGTGGTGGTGGTATGCCATGGAGCCCGTTACAACTCATAGTGACCTGGCATAGGATTTCCAAGGATGTAAATCTTTATGGGAGCAGGAAGCCTCATCTTTCTCCCATGGAATGACTGGTAGTTTCTAACTGCTGTCTGTTAGGTTAAGAGCCTGACTCATAACCTTGAACAATAAAACTAGGAGATTTTAATACACCACTTTGGATGAAAGACAGAACAAGAATACACCACTTTTAATGAATGACAAAACAACTAAAAAGAAACTCAACAAAGACATAGAAGAACTAAACAAAACAATCGATCAAGTTGACTTCATAGCTTTACAGAAAACACTCAGTCCAACAACAGCACAACATACATTCTTTTCTAGTGTACATGGAACGTTCACCTTAAGAGACAATGTTTGGCCACAAAGTAAGCATCAATAAATTTTAAAATATTGAAATACTGCAAAGCACCTTTCCAAATCACAATGCAATAACATTAGAAATAAACAGTAGAAAGATCAAGGGGACAAAACTAAATGCATGGAAATTTAATGATGCCTTGTTTAATAATAGAACAAATCGCAAGTTGAATAACACCCTGTTTAGTAATAGAACAAAATTTAAAATGAAATAAAATTCATTTAATAAAATGAGAATGAAAATGCAACATGCAAAAACTTTTGGTATACAATAAAAGCAGTGCTGAGAGGGCAATTTTTAGAAATAAATGCACACAGCCGAAAAGTCACCATTTGTCAGTTTGTCATATTGTGGTGGCTTGTATGTTGCTGCAATTCTGGAAGCTATGACACTTGAATTTTAAATACCAGTTGTGTCACCAATGGTGGACAGGTTTCAGATGAGTTTCCAGACTAAGACAGACTAGGAAGAAAGAAAGATGAACTACTGAATATTTTGTCACTTAAAACCATATGAATAGCAACAGAACACTGTCAAATTGTACCATTGACTATTGAATAGTCAAATTGACTATTGAAACATGATGAAGAGCATGATACTGTCAGATATAATACCAGAAGGTAACAGTGATGACACAAATTGAGGAAAGCCTTCAGGAGCTCTGTTTGCTGATGGGACAAAACTCAAATGAAGAGAAACAGCTATAAACATCCACTAGCAATGACTACATGAAATGTATGAAATATAATTCCAGGAAAATTGGAAATTATCAAAAATAAATGAAATGCCTAAACATCAATATCCTAGGCTTTAATAAGTTGAAATGGACTGGTATTTGCCGTTTTGATTCTGACAGTCACATGGTTTACTATGAAGAGAATGACAAATTGAAGAGGAATGGCATCACAGTCATCATTAAAAGAACATTTCAAGATCTGTCTTGAAGTATAATAATGCCCGTGAAAGGATAATATCTATAGGCCTACAAAGAACACCAGTTAATACCACTATTATTCAAATTAGTGCACCAACAACTAAAGCCAGAGATGATGAAACTGAAGAATTCTACCAACTTCTTCATTCTGAAATTGATCAAGTATGCAATCAAGATGTATAGATAATTACTGGTGATTGTAATGCAAAGGTTGGAAACAAAGAGGAAGGATCCCTAGTTGAAAAATATGGCCTTGGTTATAGAAATGAAGTTGGAAATTGTATAACATAATTTTGAAAGACCATTGATCTCATCATTGCAAATACCTTTTTTAAACAACATAAAAGACAACTATACACATGGACTTCATCAAATGGAATGCATAGAAATTAAATAGACTATTTTTGTGGAAAGAGATGGTGGAAAACTCCACATTATCAGTCAAAACAAGGCCAGGGGCAGACTGTGAACATATAAATCAATTGTTCATATGCAAGTTCAGGCTGAAGCTAAAGAAAATTAAAACAATTCCACAGGAGCCTAAATATGACCTTGAATATACACCACCTGAATTTAGAGATGATCTGTAGAATAAACACTAACCACTGAAGACCAGAGGAGTTGTAAGATGAGATCAAGAACTTCATAAATGAAGAAAGCAAATGATTATTAAGAAACAAGCAAAAGATAAAAATGGATGTCAGAAGAGATTCTGAAACTTGCTGTCCAGCAAAGAGATTCTGAAACTTGCTGTCCAGCTAAAGCAAATGGAAGAAATGAGGTAAAAGAGCTGATTAGAAAACTTCAAAGGACATCTCTGAAAGACAAAGCCAACTATAATTATGAAATGTGCAAAGACTTGGAATTAGAAAATCAAAAGGAAAGAACATACTCAGCATTTCTTAAGCTGAGGACACTAGAAAAAAATTTCAAGCCTCGACTTGACACATTGAAGGATTCTATTGGCAAAATATTAAAGGATTCAGAAAGCATCAAAACAAGATGGAAGAAATACACGGAGTCACTGTACCAAAAAAAAAAAAAAAAGGTTGATGATCACCCATTTCAAGAGATAGCATATGATTAAGAGCCATTGATACTGAAGGTTTTGGCAGAGAGCAAGCCTCCTGGAATTGACAGAATACTGAATTATTTCAACAAACTGATGTGACACTGCAAACACTCACTCATCTATGCCATAAAATTTAGAAGATAATTACCTGGTCAACTGATAGGAAGAGTTCTATATTTATACCCTTTCAAAAGAAAGGTGACACTCAGAATGTATACAGGCAAAATTTTGTTAAAGATTATTCAAAAATGACTGAAACATTATATTGGCAGAAAACTGGCAGAGGTTCCAGCCAGATTCAGATGAGGATGTAGAATGGGAGTTATAATTACTGACATCAGATGGATCGTGGCTAAAATCATAGACTACCAGAATGATGTTATTGGGAGATTTGTCTTCCAACTCACTAGTTCTGGCTTCCATCTCTTCAATTCTACTCCTTTGCTCTTTTTGTCCATTACTGATATTCTATTATTAATTATTTGTACCTCTTTTTGTAGATTTTGAATGGTTTCCAATGCTGTTTCTCTCTTATTTAATTGTTCCTGTAGCACTTCCTTGACTTCTTCCTTAGTTTTCTCAAACCCTCTGTAAAGTGTTTTGATGCATTTCATTATCATTTTTCTGAATTCCTTCTCAGGAATTTTCAAGCCTGCCCTCCTTCCAATGTGAAGTCTATGTCTGCCTCCAGATCACTTGTCTCAGTTACTTTATTTTGTTTCTGGACATGTGCTGATATGGTCATCAGTTTCTGTTTCTTGTGCAACTTCAGGCATTAGCTGTAAACTTAATAATTAGATGAATACATGTTGATGTTTTATTATGCTTTCTGATTGACTCCAGGTAGATGTGATCAGGAGATGGGCTTCCTGTTTCACTTTTCTTATTACTCAACTCAGAGTAACTGTCTCATGTATTGGCTGTCTAGCTAGTATATGGCTATGGCAGCTGGTAGTGTTCTTGCATGGATGGTGAGATTTTATAGGGTTTGATTGTAGATTGACTATATGACCACAACTGCTGTCTCTTCCTGGGTAATGTAGGGAGAGAATAAAACCCTACAGATATGTTGTTGTTAAGTGCTGTTGAGTCGGTTCTGACCCATAGCGACCCATGTACAAGGTTTCCGAGGCTGTAAATCTTTACAGGAGCAGAAAGCTTCATCTTTCTCCCGCGGAACAGCTGGGAGTTTCAAACTGGCCTACAGGTATAGCGAGGACCAAAAAACAAAACAGCACAGCAACAAAAACAACAAAAAAGAAAGATTGGATACTGTAGTCTAAAATCGCAGAAAAGAGAGAAGAGAGAAAAAAATTCTGTAACAAAATATGAGTATGACTTTAATGTCCCTGTCTCGGCTTCTTGCCTTCAAGAGCACCTGAGAAATTTCAAGATGCCACTGTTGTTCATTATGATGTAACTCAGGATTTAATTTTTGGCCTGTTTCCTTTTTTAGATGGTCTCTCTCCCACTCCACATCCCCTGTTCAGGTCATTTTACTAGTGATTAAGAGTTCAGAGCCAGCTGTGGCCATTTTGTGCTGCTGTTTGGTTTTAAGGGGATCGTTTCCCTTTAAATTTTGAGCAGATCTATGCACATGCACAGTAGAACCCTCTGGGGATGGGGGAGTGTCCACTCGCTTAAGCATCCTCTCTAGTCACCAGAATGGAGATGAACAGACAGCTAGAGTTCAATGAACAGAGAAAAGGGGCGGGGTGGGGTGGGGTGGTGACAGAGAGAGAATGTCCACACCTTTATCTCCGAGGATTGGTTACGCATCAACCATGGCTCTAATCCTTCCTCCACTCTGTCTAGCCCAAGATGCCCACTCTGGGAGCTGGTGAGACTCACCACTCACAAAAAAACACCAGTTTTTTTTGCTTCTGTTACTAATTCTACTGGCTGTAAGCCTTCAAACTTTCTAAATATCCCTTTATATGTAGTTCAGAGTTCTAGGAGCATTCCCTGAACCTGCTTCATCTGGTATTCTGTATTATTGCTAACAGAGGTCCTCACTGCACTTATACCTGATCTGCCATCAAGCTCTGCCTGCCCCCCATTTCCCCTGGAAAGATGTTAATCTGTGCTTTACTGACTTAACAAAGGCTTTCGATTGTGTGGATCATGACAAGCTATGGACAACATTGTGGAGAAAGGGTATCTGGAACAATTAATTGTACTCATAGACCTGTACATAGACCAAGATGCAGTTGATCAAACAGAACAAAGGAACTCCTGAATGGATTAAAATTAGGAAAGCTGTGTGGCAAGCTTGTACTATTTCACCATACTTATTAATATGTATACCGAACACATAATCCAAGAAGCTAGTTTATCTGAAAAAGAACATGGCATCTATTAGGGAAGACTCATTAACAATGTGCACTATGCAGATGATACAACCTTGCTTGCTGAAAGTAAAAAGGACTTTAAAAACTTATTGATGAAGAACAAAGACCACCACCTTCAGTATGGATTGTACCTTAACGTAAATAAAACCAAATCCTCATCAGTGGCCTAATAAATGACATCAAGATAAATGAAGAAGAGATTGAAGTTGTCAAAGACTTCATTTTGCTTGGATAAACCATCAACACTCATGGAAGCAACAGTCAGAAAAATCAAATGGCATATTACATTAGGCAAATCTATTGCACAAGATCTATTTAAGGTATCGAAGAGCAAAGATGTAAGCTTGAAGACTAAGGTGTGTCTGACCCAAGCCATGATATTTATTTATAACCTCATGGCATGTGAAAATTGGAAAGTGAATAGGAAGACCATAGAAGAATTGATGTATATGAGTTATGGTGTTGGAGAAGAATATTAAATGCACCATGGGCTGCAAAAAAAAAAAAAAAAAATCTGTGTGAGAAGTACAGCTAAAATATTCCTTGGAAGCCAGGATGGCAGACTTTGTCTCTCATACTTGAGACATATCAGAAGGGACCAGTCCCTGAAGAAGGACATCATGTTTGGTAAAATGGATGGCCAGAGAAAAATAGGAAGACCCCCAGTGAGATGGATTGGCACAGTGGCAGGAGCAAAGAGCTCAAGGGAAGCAACAATTGTGAGGTTAGCACAGGACCGAACAGGGATTTATTCTGTTGTGCATAAAGTAGCTATGAGTTGGAACCTACTTGATGGCACCTAACTAAAACAAGAACAACAACAGCAATACTCAAAACAAAGAACCAAAATCAACACATTAGCACAGCATTTTCAACAGTTAAACAAAGACAAGGGAAGTAAGCCTACAGTTACTAGAAGAAAAGAATAATGAAGATTAGAGCAGAAATGAATTAGAAAACAGAAAAAAACAATAGAAAAACTCAATAATACAATAAAGCTTTTTCTTTGAAAAGATTAATAAAATTGACAAACCATTGATACATCTAACAAAACAAAAAAGAAGATGGAAATAACAAGTATAAGAAACAACATAGTTGACTTCACAACAGAACCAATGGGGGAAAAAAAAAGATTATCAAACTATGAAGGATTATACTAAAAAATTTTGAAAATCTAGAACAAATGGATACAGTTTTAGAAAAGTCTGACCTACATAAAGTAACACAATGTGAAGTGGAAAAGTTGACCAGACCTATACCAAAGGAAAAAATTGGTCTGGTCATTTAAAAAAATTCAACACAGAAAAGGTCTGACCCAGATGGCTTTACTGGTGAATTCTACCAAACATTTAGCAAAGAGATGACACCAATTTTACTCAAAGTAGTCCAGATCATAGAAAATGTTTGAAAGTGCCTCAATTCATTTTATGATATGGGCATAACCCTCAAATTAAAACCAGGATAAGACATCACTAAAAAATAATATTATAGATCAACATACCTTATGAGCATAGATGCAAAAATTCTCAGCAAAATCTTTGTCAATAGAATTCAAGAATATATTAATAAAATAATATATCATGAACAAGTGGGATTTGTACCAGGGATGCTAGGATGGTTCAATATTAGAAACAATTAATGTAATACACAATGTAAATAAAACAAAGGAAAAGAACCGCATAATTATATCGATTGACGCAGAAAAGTCATTTGATAAAATTCAACATCCATTCCAGATAAAAATGCTCAACAAAGTAGGAATTGAAGGGAAATTCCACAACATAATTTAATGCATACATACTAATCTAGCAGCCAGCATTACCTTCAATGGAGAGAAACTGAAATCATTCTCTTTTTGAAGACAAGTATGCCCTCTATCAACATTTCTATTCAATATTGTGTTGGCAATCTTAGGCAGAGATATAAAAGGCAAGAAACAGAAATTAAAGACATCCAAATTAGCAAAGAAGAAGTACAACTCTCTATTTGAAGATTATATGCTCCTGCACATATACACGTTAACATTTAAGCTATGCTGTTGTTGTTAAATATGTTTGAGTTGGTTCCAATTCACAGAGACCCTGAAGAGTAACTGATGGGTGTCATCTGCCAACCTTGCAGTTCATGCTTACCCTACAGTCCAGTGCTTTTTCTAGTGTGATGCTATAGCAACAGTACTTGACAGCTAACCACAGCTTGGTGGTTCAAATCCACCAGATGCTATTTGGAAACCTTATACAAGGCTGCTATATGTCAGAACTGACTCAATGGCACATAACAGCACACATAGAAAATCCCAAAGATTCAGCAAGAAAAAAATTGGAACTCATTGCAAGATTCTGCAAAGTGGCAGGATAAAAGATCAACATACAAAACTCATTTGGATTGCTTTGACTAATAAATACAGACTCCTGGTGTAGTGCTGTAGTATCAGCACTAATCTATAAACTGCAAGACTGGCAGTTCAAACTTATCAGTTGCTCCTCAGAAACCCTATACAGGGTCACAATGACTCAGAACTGACTCAATCATAATAAACAACAACATATTAACAAGTATAGCTCTGAAAAGGAAATTAGGAAAATAATACTATTTAATATATTGTTGTTGTTAAGTGTCTCAAGTCAGTTCGGACTCATAGCAAACTGGTATAGGATTTCTGAGGCTTTTAAAATCAAAAAGGGAGCAGAAAGTCTCATTTTTCTTCTTTGGAGTGGCTGATGGGCTCAAACCATGAACCTTGTGCTTATCATTTGGACCCACCATGCTCTGAACCATTTATTACAGCCACCCAAAAAATGAAATTCTTATGAATAAATCTAACCAGCAAAACAAAATTTCTATACAAATAAAACTAGACCAGAGGCGGAAAAGTCCTATACAAAGAAAACAAAATGGACTTGCCTATATGGAAGAATATACCATACTCATGGATAGGAAGTCTTAACACTATGAGACTAGTAATATCACCCAAAGTAATCTACAGATATAGTGCATCCAAATCCATATTCTAATATCATTCTTTAAAAAGATGGAAAAGTTGATTACTAACTTTATATGGAAATGAAAAAACCTTGTATGAGCAAAGCACTGCTTAAGAAGAAGAAAAACTTAGAAGCTTCTCACTCTCCAATTTAAAAATTTACTACACAGCCACAGTGGTCAACAAAGCCTGGTGCTGGTACAATGAAAGACACATAAATCAATGGATCAGTATAAAGAACACAGAAGTAAATCCATCCACATACAGTCAGCTGATCTCTGACAAAAGGCCAAAGTACATTAAATGTGGAAGAGATTGTCTCTTCAACATATGTTGGTCGTAGTGGTGGTATGCCATAGATTTGGTTCTGACTCATAGTGATCCTGCATAGGAGTTCTGAGGTTGTAAATCTTTATGGGAGCAGAAAGCCTCATTTTTTCTCCTGAAGAATTGCTCATAGTTTTGAACTGCTTACTGTGAGGTTAGCAGCCTGATTCATAACCACTATACTATCAGAGCTCCTTCTTCAACATATGGTGATAGTAAGACTATAAATCAATCTGTAGAAGAATGAAACAAAAGCCATATCTCACACCATACACAAGTACAAATGTAACATGGATTAAAGACTTAAATGCAATGCCTAGAACTAAAAAGATTATCAGTGAAAACCTACAGAAATATTTAGGGACTCTAATACATCCTAGTGTGATTCTCTGATATAAAGTACTGAAACACAAGGTGGTTCAAACTCACCAGCCACTCCTTAGAAACCTACATAGGGTCACTATGAGTCAGAACTGACTTGAAGGCACTTAATAACAACAACAACAAAACATGGCATAAATACACTGTCAAAAATTATTAGAAGTACACAAAAAAATAGAAGACAAACTAGATGACTTTGTCCTCCTAAAAATTAGACAATATGTGCATCAAAAGATTTTGCCAATAGAGTAAAATGGAGCCCACAGATTGGGAGAAAAAATGTTTGCAATGCTGTATCAGACAGGGGACTGATCTCTAAAATTTATTTTAAAAAGGCAAGCAACACAATTAAAAAATGGCCACAGGACATCAATAGACACTTCACCAATGAAGACATTCAGGCAGCCAACAAACATATAAAGAAATGTTCACAATCCTTAGCCATTGTTAAGTACCATGGAATCGGTTCCAACTCATAGTGACCCTGCACAGGAGATGCAAATCAAAACAACAATGAGATGCCATCTCAAAACAACTTTAATAGAAAAAAAAAAACAAATACAAAAAAATGTTGTTGTTGTTGTTGTTGTTATGTGCCGTGGAGTCGGAGCCAACTCATAGCGACCCTGTACAGGGTTTCCGAGGGTGTAAATCTTTACGGGAGTAGAAAGCCTCATCTTTCTCCCGCGGAGCAGCTGGTAGTTTCGAACTGCTGACCTTGCGGTTCACAGCCCGATTCGTAACCACTACGCTACCAGAGCTCCTTAGGAAACAATAAAATGATGGTGAGGGTGTTGAGAGACTGAGATTCTCCTACACTGCTATTGGGACTGTAAAATGGTTCAACCACTGTGGAAAATGGTATGACACTTCCTCAAAAAGTTGGAAATAGAAATCCATTTATTTGGTATATACATCCATAATAAATAAGAGCCAGGACACAAGTAGGTTTATGCACAATGATGTTCATTGTAGCACATTCACAATAGCAAAAAGATGGAGACATCTTAAATGCCCCTCAATGGAAGAATGTATAAACAAATTTTGGTACATACACACAATGGAATACTATGCAGCATAGAAAAATACAGATGAATCTGAGAAACACCTCATAATATGGATGAACCTGGAGGACATCATGCTGAAATTATTTAATCACAAAAGGACAAATATTGTATGAGACCACAACTGTAAAAACTCAAGATAACTTTTTCGGACTAAAAGAAACATTCTTTGATGGTTATCAGTGGTGGGAGGGAAGAGAGAATAACTCACTGGCTAGAGAATAGACACATTACCTTGGGTAAGAGGGAGGGTGATATACAAGAAAAGGGGTTGGTAGAAGAATGGTGAAGATAGTTGAAAACACAGGAAAGTATGCAAGGCTAAAGGGGATAGATGTAAGTAGTGATATATATATATATATATGACAAAGACACAGCTTACTGGGTATGGGATGAAGAGTGGAAGTATACCCACACACATATGAGTTGGAAAGAAGTTATTTGTACATGGGTATGGACTCCTGGTGTAGCGCTGTGGGTTAATGCTCCAAACTGCAAAGCTGTTTGAACTGCAAGATTGGTGGTTAAAGCTCACCATCTTCTGCTTGGAAATCCTATACAGGGTTACTATGGGTCAGAACCAACTAGATGGCACAACAACAACAACATGTGGCACTTTAGGATAAACACTGGACTCTAAGGTCTTCAGTTCAAATCACCAGTCATTCCTTGGAAACCCTCTGGTAGAGTAGTGGTTATGAATCGGGCTGTGAACCTTAAGGTTAGCAGTTCGAAACTACCAGCTGTTCCGCGGGAGAAAGATGAGGCTTTCTGCTCCCATCAAGATTTACAGTCTTGGAAACCCTGTTCAGGGTCGCTATAAGTCGGAATCGACTCCACAGCACATAACAACAACATGAGTAGAAACTGACTCAATGGAACTTAACAACAACAACATTTACCTCTCTTGAAAACACAACTATGAATGTGGTGGAACATACAGTGGAGCAAATGACATGACAAACAACTCCTAAGATGTAAGATAATATCAAACATCTTAAGGCAATGAGATGCTGGATCTAAGGGCTCAGGCCTGTATTCTAATGGGACACCATGGTCAATTGGCATTCTGTAGTCCACAAATACAATGTTCTACAACCTACTTTGGTGAGTAGCATCTGAAATCTTAAAAGTTCATGAATGGCCATTGAAGGTGCAGCTATTGGTCTCTACATGTGGGGAAGATATTAGAGTGATGAGAATTGAAGATGCTTGGAATCAATTAGTCCAACAGATCAATGGAACATGTAAACATCAGTTTCCATAATTCTGAGACCAGAAGGAGTAGACATTGCCTGGCTACCACTAACAACTGTTCTGCAAGGGATCACATTAGAAGTTCTCACACAGAATGGGAGAAAAATGTGGAATAAATCTTGAAAGTATTATAAAACAAAATCAGGAAAAAGACCAGACTTACTGGTCAGAAAGAGACTGGAGGAACCTGATATTATGGCCCTCAATCACCATTCAGGTATGAAAAGGTACTCAACATTGTGGCCCAATTTTTCAGCCAATCAGTAGATAAGTATATAGAAGGGGAAACCCTAGTAATGTATGCTCACCACGGAATGATCATTCATTCAAAATCAAAAGGGCAATATTTACCAAAGGACAAAGTTGAGAAGGGATGGGAAGGTGGGTGGCATGGAAATAGGAAGAACAGGGAGGAAGTAGGATAATTGTTGTTGCAGGTACGGGATTGTAATCACTGAGACGAAACTAGATGTATGGTTTGTTGAATATAAAAGTGATGATCTTGTCTGTGAACCTTTATTCAATTCTCAATAAAATGTTTTTGTTTTGTTTTATTTTTCATTTTATTTGTATCTACTATCAGTGGTCATGGAAGCCACAGTTAAGAAAGTAAATAATATACATTTCTCTACTATTGATAATAAACACCTACATGCTGCTAACATTGCCTCCCAGGTATCAAATAACTGGCTTGTTCCAACAGCAGTATCTCATGTACTCAATCTATGCAGCCCTCTTTGAATAAATGCCCCATCAAAAATCACTAATTGAGAGTATCAAATAATTTGAGCCCAGAAATCCAGGATTTTTCATATGAGCCATAACATGAGTAGATATATGCACATCAATGTTCATAGCGGCACTATCTATGATACCACAGCCTATGTGCTCATCAACTGAAGAATGAATAAACAAGCTGTGGTACATACATACAATAGAATATTATGCTACCATGAAGAACAACAAGGTAATTGTAAGCTACCACATAACATGAATGAACCTTGAGGACATTATGTTGAGTGAAATTTGTTGGTCGCAAAAGGAGAATTACTGCATAGGATCGCTATTATAAATGACTAAGAAAAAGAACTCATACTAAAGGGGGTGGGGGATTCTTTGCTGGTTATCCAGATGTGAAAGGTGGGGTTAAGGGTAGGAGGGGAAGGTGGAACACAGAATAGAGAATAGACCCAGGATAGTTTGGGTGCTGGGGAGGGGGGTAATGCACAAGATGGGGGAGGGGAATGGAAGGACAAGGTGGATGATAAAACAATTAGGGAGGTTTGCATGGGCTAAGTGGGACAGAGATAAATAATGATGTATGCACAACCTTGGAACAACAGAGCTCCGGGATATAGGGCTTGAGAAATGGTTGGAATGGCAAAAGTGGAGGGGATAATGTTAAGATGCTTGGCTGCCTTTTGAATTTTGATTTCCCTTGCATACCATTAAAATAGACACTTGGGGGAGGGAATAGCCAGAAATATCACCGTAGAAAGCTTTTAAGTCCATCTTTTGCCTATAACTGATTGGAATACCTAAAATGGGGCTACAAAGTGCCCAGTGAAGAAGGCTTCCTGTGGAGCCTCTGTATTGCGTAAAACCATAGTTGGAATCCTGAACCCCATCCAGAATCTTCTGAGGTTAGAAATGTCCACTTGAAAAGACAAGCAGACCAGCCTGGGATGGCCAGAAGAACAGCAGATACTTCTTTAAAGAAAGACTGACAGGAACTATACAAAACAATAATGGCAGTCTGACTGATTACTACTAGTTGCTCGCCCAGGAGACATCAAGGCAAGTCGTTGGGTCCCCTCAGGGCAAACCCTCTACCAAGACTAAGACTCAATGGGAATACATGAGCAGACATGCACTCTGAAACTGGTGACCACATTGGTCACTGATAAGGGGAAGTGAGGGAAAAACAACAATGAAGCTGCGAACTAAGTCCTACCACATTCAATAGACTCCTGTGAACCTGGGTGGAGACCTGGTATGGCAAATCTGGGGACTCCTGGGCCCAGAGTCAGTGACATAACCACAGAGGACTAGAGTGGAGAGTGAAGCATCCAGCTGATAAGAAGAGAGGGCGTATGCACAAGAACACCCACACTTGCAGATAATACCCACTTGACCTGGCTTCAATGGCTGGATGATCAGAACTCAATTAGAAGAAGAAAGAAGAGGAAAAAAAAGAGTAATCTGATACAATTTGATGACCGTGACCTACACATATGGATGCAGTAGTTCAAAAGAGGGAGCAAATCTTTACAGCGAGGATCATTCCCATCCCCTCCATACACAGGGTAGACAGGGATGGGCAACTTGGACATTGGCTACCCAAAATGGGGGAAGAGGGAGAGCTATAAAGGCAAGAATTCGTTGGCTTGCAATCTTTCAAGAGGGAGCCTAGGTCCAGAGGATGTAGAGGAAGGTAACATCTCCACTGAGTAGTATCCAATCTGTCTGAGTAGAGCTGATAGCACTCATGTGGCACAATAGTGAATAATTGCTATCGGGACTGACTGTGAGGGTTGGAAATGTAAAGGTAGAGATTTTGTAGCAAAAGGAGAGTAGTGGTTAACTTTGCTGGGCAAGAGTGGAGACCCCTGGACCATCAAGTGAGAAGAGTGGAGTGCAGGACCCTACCCAGAGAAATAGTGACACCAGAGATGGAGGCAGAGATAATGACGTGGAGAGAGGCGCAGCTGGGGACTATATCCCTAGAGAGGGAAAGAGGCTGTGTGCCGATGACCAGGGGGCAGGCTTGCAAGATATACCCTTTGGTTGGTTGATGATGCATGGAGGGGATTCTAACCATGGCAATGAAACAATATATGATAGGATGAATGTAAAGCTAATGTTATCCCATGTGAACTATCAAACAATTTACAATAAAACATTAAAATAAATTAATACAAAAAATATTTAATCTCTTTTGCCTCAATTTCACCATCTGTAATCTAGAAAAATAATTGCACTGCTTTATGGAGTAATTTTGTGGACTATACAAACCAAGTGAAAATTTTGACAAAATTCCTAAGAAAGTGTTAAATTACTTATTTATATTGTTGTTGTTGATATTATGTGCTCTGGAGTCAGTTCCGACTCACCACGACCCTGCATAGGGTTTCCGAGGCTATAAATCTTTATGTGAGCAGAAAGCCTCATCTTTCTCCCACAGAACAGCTGGTGGTTTAGAACTGCTGACCATGAGATTAGCAGCCCAATTCGTAACTGCTACGCTATTTAATTACTAATTAATTTATTTGAGAGAGAATCAAGAGAGCATCGTTTTCATAATAATAAGGCATTAAAAAACCTTTATCCTTGCACCATTTCCAATATTAATGCTGGGCAAATAAACAATCTTGGAAACTGGACTATATGAAGAAGAGCATGGCATTAGGAGGAAGAGTCATTAACAACCTGTGATATGCACATGACACAACTTTACTTACTGAAAGTTAAAAGGACTTGAAATTCTTACTGAGCAAGATCAAAGACTACAGCCTTCAGTATCGATTGCAACTCAATATAAAGAAAACAAAAATCCTCACAACTCGACCAATAAACAATATCATGATAAATTGAAAAAAGGTTCAAGTTGTCAAAGACTTCATTGTATAAATTCATCCACAATCAATGCTCATGAAAACAGCAATCAGTAAATCAAATATGGCATATTACATTAGACAAATCTGCTGCAAAAGACATTTTTAATGTGGTCAAGAGCAAATTTGTCACTTTGAGGATTAAAATATGCTTGGCCCAAGTCATGTTCTTTTCAATGGCTTCATATGCATGTGAAAGTTGGAAGATCATAGAAGAGTAAACACATTTGAATTATGTGTTGATAAAGAAAGGCGTCCTGGTGTGTGCTGTAGGATAAGCACTGGACTAAAAGGTTGGTTTGAATCTCAAGGTCAGCAATTCTGACTCACCAGCTGCTCCTTAAAAATGCACCCTATGACTTGGAATAGATTTGAGGCACTTAACAACAACAGCAAAAAATATTGAAAGTATCATGGACTTCTAGAAGAACAAGCAAATCTGTCTTGAAAGAAGTATAGTCAGAAAAGTATGATGACAAAACTTCATCTCGTACTTAGGACATGTTATCACAATAGACCAACCAAAACAACAACCTTACCACTGTTGTGTTAATTCTACAGAATTCTTTAAGATTAAATATTATTGGGTCTTCTTGCTGTCTGGTTGTAATTTTACCTTTTTCAAACAGTGTTTGTAGTATATATTATAAACACAATTTGAAATTGATAAGGTTTGCTACATATAAACTATACAATAGATACGATTGTTTTTTTATGTTTATTTATGCAATCAATAAAAACATGAAAAATAAATTTTAAGATAAGGAGGTAAATTATGGTGCCGACAAATAGAGTTGAATAAGTAATAATTGCACACAAACACACACACACACACTGATTAAATACTAACATCTTAAAAACATGACTTTAAATACAATAAGCAAAATGAGAATTAAAGGTGACAATTTTACTATAGCAGAAAAAGAAAGTCTGACATTAATTTATCATTTTCCCTATTAAACTGTCTAATAATGACATTTTTGTCATTCCTGAACTTTCATATTTCTATAATGGAGATACAAAGGTTAAGAGATTTTTTGTTGTTGTTAAAGAAGCGTACTGTATCCTCCATAATACTCAGTTAAAAGGAATGAATATTTTCTTGACCTGCCTGAACCTTTTGATATTTAGACTCCAGTGAACTAGTTTAAGCAACTAAACAACCTAATTTAAAAGGAAAATATGAATTTATAATGTTATTGTTGTTTTAGATACTGTCAAGTCAGTTTCAACTCAGCAATTCCATATACAACAAAATGAAACACTGTTCAATTCTGTGTCAGTGTCAAAATCATTCCCAAGTTTAGGCCAATTATTGTAGCCACTGTGTGAGTGCATCTTGTTGAGGGTCTTCTTTTTTGCTGACCCTCTACTTTACCAAACATGGTGTCCTTCTCCTGATAACATGTCCATGTCTTGATGATGTAACATGTCTGATTATCCTTTCTTCTAAAGAGCATTCTGGCTGTACTTTTCTCAAGACAAATTTGTTCATTCTTTTGGCAGTCCAAGGTATGTTCAATTTTATTCAACAATACCATAATCCAAAGGTATCAATTCTTCTTCGATCTTCTTTATACATATTGCACCTTTGGTATGGCTTTGGTCAATTGCACCTTAGTCCTTAATATAACATCTTTGCTTTTAAACATTATACTGTTTTTTAAAGATTCCTTTTTAAAATATAGTTTCTATTAATCTAAATTAAGAAACAAATACCCTGTCCCATTTTATTTTATCCGTGTTATTCCATTTTTGTAAAGAACAATATAGTCTACTAACCCTTCTTAACAGGCTTCCTTTGCAAAATCTATATATTTATAAATACCACAGCCACTCCTCCCTAAAGGCAGCACTATGATTGTTGAAAAGTAAATCTTACTTTAAAATACTGATGTATAGAACACAGAACATAAATTTATTTTACTTTTTAAGAAACCATTTGATGTGATTAAATTTTACCCTATGCTTTAAAAATTTTGATTTTAAACTCAACTTTTGAAACACTAAAAAATATCCATTCCCTATTTGTCCTTTTTAGTGCAACCTTTTCCATTTATTCATTAATACTAGTATATGATTCTCTGGTTTCCTCTGAATGAGTTATTTTATAGTGGAATGTTAATTTATTTGAACAGATGTGTGTCAATACCACATTCACGAAAAGGTATAGTATTATATGCAATGATATATACACAACACATAAATAACACACACTATCACAAAATATTGACTAACACCATCAGGACTGTGGGTCTCTCTTCCAAATCATTTATTTGCTTGTATTTGTTTTAGTGGAAGATATTTTCAGCCTCATGATTAAAGTTACGTAAAATAATCTGTCAGATAGTCTGGCTTGCCAAATTTACACCAAGTTGAAATTGTCCACTATGCAAATTTTGGAATATTTTGAATGCTATTACATCACATACAGGTATCTGGTATAAAAACACTACAATTTGCAATACAGTTGTATAGAATATATTGCATGTTAACATATGGTATTGTGTGTACCCCTCGTAAGAAATACGTAAGTTAAAAAATATATTTTACAAAGTAGCTTAAGTGACAAATCTAAAATTATATAAGTATAATAAATAGAAAGGACTTACTGATTCACCTTCAGTTTAATTCTCTATTTATTTGTTTATCTTTTTATATTTATTTATTTACTTACTTTCATGTAAAAAGGTAGAGTAAAATGAGCTTTTGGCAACACAGAACAGAGGTAAGTTTCATATTTTATTTAGGTTAATTTTAATATATGATTGTAGATAGATAAGTAAATAAATGATTTTCTAATTCAGAATATGTCCATATAAGAATTAACAACAGATACATGAATGTGGTAAGTTAATGATACAAATGAATTTCCTGAAGTCTATTGAATTATATGTGATATAGCAGTTTTTTACATATCTTATTGATAGTATCTTTCATTGGAAAATATGAAACCTTTAAAAAATAATAAGGCCATTTGATTAGGTTTGACCTTATGCTGTATTTTATAAGCTGTTCTGATGTAGCAAGATGCTCATATTTGTATATATACTTTTCTACATAGCGTGTTGTGACAATTAAAGGAATTAATACCCAGTCCCATCTCTGTCTGCCACAGTGGTTATGCCTGGTTTTAGATACTGGCTGCATTCAGCCATTTTAAAAACTTGTATTAAGTGCCTATTCTGTGCCAGGCACTTACCCAAGTACTGGAGGTATTACTGTAAATAAAAATAAAGTCTTTCACCTCAGGAAGCTTTAGCCCTTAAGAAAAAGTAAAGCAGCAATGAAAAGTAAAGATAGATATCATGGAATAAAGTCACAAACTATCAGCAAAATAGTTGCAACACTATAAGATGGTATGAGAAGTCATATGAAGATATATAATAAGTGGATTTAGGAATAGATTTTTAAAATGTGTTTATGCAGAAAAAGCCAAAATATAATTGCATGAGTAAGTCTCCATCAGAATAGAAACCAGAAGTTATAGCCTTAAAGCTATCCATCTCCCAGTGTCAGATCCACAGACTGACTAAGGTATAAACTATAATCCAGGAATGTGGAGTCAAAGAGAATAAAATCAAGCTATAAATCATAGTGTAGGACAGATTGATGTAAACAATTCAGAAAAGTTTGACTTCTTATTTGATACTAGCCACATGATGGATAAAGTGGCTCCAAACATGAAGGCAGAAATAGATCAATGTTTTCCCATCTATACACATGATGAAACCAAGCTTAGAAAAGTTAAGAAAGGTGTACATATCAGAATATGTTAGCTATCATAGCCTGGAAATTAAAAATTTAGAAAAGCTTTCTAAATTATTCTCTTTCTTATCTGTGATATTTATTCTTTAAATATTATGTGATTCCAGGTTAAGATATATTAGTTACCGTAAGGGTGGGCTGGGGGTTAGGGTGTGAAGGGATGGGCCAGTAGAGCACAGAGTAGTGGGTAGGTACATCATAGTTCAGGTGTTGGGGAGGGCAATACACAAGAAGAGAGAGGGGAGTGGAAGAATAAGGAAGATTGGGTAACCCTGAGCAGGTTTGCATGGGCTAGATGGGACAGATGTAAATAGTGATGTATGCTCAAACTTGAAACAACCGGGCTCTGTAATACAGGGATCAAGACATAGTCTGAAGAGGGGAAATAATGTTAAGATGCTTAACTGACATATGAATATTGGTTTCCCCTGCCTACTATTGTAAAATAGACACTTGAGTAGTATAGAAAGGAATGTCAAGAGACATGACTACAGAAAGCTTGTAAGCCCATTTTCAGCCTATAACTGACTGGAATACCTAAAAGGGGTGCTAGAACCTGCCCAGTGAAATATGTTTCTTGCAGAGCCCTTTACAGTGTATAGGACTTTTGGTGGAATTCTGAGCTCCATCCAGAACCTTCTAAGGTTCCCACTATAAAGGACATTCCCACTATATACATATACTATATACATATACATATATACTATATACATTCCCACTATAAAGGACAACCAGACGAGCCTGAAACAGCTAGAGCAATACAAGAAATATCTTCAAAGAAAAATCATCAGTAAAACTCCAAAGCAAAAATGGCAGTATGATTGGCTACTACAAGAACAAGCAAGTTGCTCACTGGGGAGCCATCAAGGCATATAATCAAGTCCCTTCAGAACAAACCCCCCTCCAAGACTGAAACTGGAAGGGAACACATGAGCAGGCATGTAAGCTTGCTGACGACCACATTAATCTACTGGTGAGTGGAAGAGGGGGAACAGCAATAATGAAGAAATGAGCTGAGTTCACCCATGTTTCATCAACTCCTGTTGACCTGTAGATGAGAGAGAGAAGATGAAGGGCTGGTTGGTCTGAAGTGTGATGAGACCTGGGGACTCCTGAGCCCATGGAGAAGGACATAGCCATGGAGGGCTAAAGCTGAGAGTGATACATCCAGCTGATATGGAGTGAGGGGAGATGCATAAGAACACCCAAAGTTGTTGATAGTACCCATTTGACCTAGCCCCAATGGCTTGATAATCAGAACTTGACTAGAGGAATAAATTTTTTTAAAAAAATTGATCAAGGAAACAAATGTAAACTGCTGCAACTTGATGAACCTGACCTATACTTAAGGATGTAGTAGCTCAAAATACCAACTGAGAGGGAAGGAGTTTTCACATCAAGTATCAATCTTATCCCCTCTATATACAGGGTAGGTAGGGACAGGCAACTTAGGTACTGGCTACCTAAAATGAGGGACTGATGAAGGCATGAAGTGACTGGTTTACAAGTTTTCAAGAGGGAGTTTTGTTTAAGAGTGTGCGGGGGAAGGTAGAGTCCCCACTGAATAGTTTTCAATTTGTCTAGACGGCTTTGGTGAAAAGAGATGGGATGAGATTCTTATGATTCAATAGTGAGAAATTGCTAACGTGACCAATTGCAACTGTCACAACTGTAAAGGTAGAAGTTTTGTAACAAAAATGGGGGAGTAGTTAATCTTACAGTCCAGAAACAGAGGACCTTGGGACCATCAAGAGAGAAGAGCACAAGCAGAGTGCAGGACCCTGTCCAGAGAAGCAGCAACAACAGAGATGGAGGCAGAGATGGGGACATGGAGAGAGGGAGCAGCTGAGGACTCTGGACTCATGGAAAGAGAGGGACTGGGTGCTGGCGGCCAGAAGTCAGTCTTACAGAATGTTCCCTTTGGTTGTTTAAATTATTATATATTCCTGAGTGTTTCTATGTACACCCCCCATCTCCTCCCCGCAGAAAAATGAAACAAAGCAAAACAGGGAATGGAAGCAAATACTCTTGAATGATGACACATGGAGGAGATTGTAATCATTACAATGAAATGATGGTGTAAAGCTGATGTTCTCCCATGTAAACTGTCACACAATTCACAATAAAAACTTAAAAAAAAAAAAAAAAAGATGATATTAGTTAATAGGCCCAGAACTGTGTGTGTGGGGGTGGGGAGGGTTATGTGTATATGGAGGAGGGGAGTGTGGGGCTTGTGGAATCTTTGATCTGATATGGATGACCTTAGATTTTTGGACTCTTGGTTTGGCACTGTAGGATCAGCACTGGACTTCGAACCACAGGTTTGCAGTTCAAAACCACCAGCTGCTCCTCAGAAACCCTATACAGGGTTGCTATAAACTTCAGCTGACTCAACGGCACTTAACAACAAGAGATTTAAGGACTGCTGTTCTAATGTCTCAGGAAAAATATTTTCAGCTATAAGCAAGTTAAAAACTAATGGTTGTGAAAGAAAAAGATGGTTTCTCACATACAAAGTTTCTGGAGAAAGACATATCTAGAATTGGGGCAAAAAGTTGAAATTTTCCTCCACCCTCTGAAAATATCACATCTCCCACAAAATTTATCCAGTTAGAAAAAAGAGATCCCACAAAACACACACATACACACACACACACAGTAATTCTTATTAGGTATTATTCTCTTTAAAATTCATTCTACTTCTCTTTATATCTCATTCTCATTATTTCATTAGCATTTATGGCCTCTCTCTCGATGAAGAAAAGAAAGCAAATGTTTATATGACATTTTCAGCCTCTGTCAGGAAAATGAAATTGGGAACAGAGTTTGGAAATAGGATAACAGCTTCTGTATGCTTTCATCTCTAAATATAACAAGATTCAAGATAGAAAGAAGATAGAAAATTTAGAGCCAATATGATGAGTGTTTATACTTAAATATTTGAGGTCTATGTTAATCATAAAACCAATCAGCTACTTAATGTACCTATGTTAACTTCCATCTCACTTCCCAAAATTATAAATGCCTCTATTTTTCCATCTATTAAGTGACTACAATCCTGTAATGCAAATTACCTCACATGTTCATGTTAATTCTTTCCAAATCAAAGAGATTGTATAATGCCTCTGTACTAAATGTTTTAGCTAATATTCAATAGTGGTGGTTGGTAATTATGTGTTGTGGAGTCTGTTCTGACTCATAACAACCCTCTATAGGGTTTCTGAGGCTGTAAATCTTTATGGGAGCAGAAAGCTTCATCTTTCTCTCATAAATAGCTGGAAATTTTGAACTGCTGACTTTGAAGTTAGCAGCCTGACTTATAATCAGTATGCTAAGGGCCTTATAAAAACCCTAAATAACTAGTTTACACCATTTTCTCAGAGCTACTCACCATGATAATAGATTTAAAAGAGAACAAAGGAAATCCAATATTGTTTTAAAAATCTTTATAAATCTATTCTATTTCAAAGATCAATACACAGAAAACAAACAAAAAATACACAAGCTCTATGAAAACATTCCCCAGCGGAAAAGAACAGTTACATGTAAGTAAACCATATATCTAAAAATGCTTCATAAAGAAAACAAAAATATTAATTATGAAAGACATAGAACTACTATCATCAATTAGAAATTTACATGAAGAAGAAAAATCTTCCCATGAAAAGTGAAAATGTTCAGCAGAGCATTTTAATGAGATATCTTATAGTCTGACTGCCTAGATTAAAAAGCTATCTTTATTTATTTATTTTTTTTACAAATTGTAACTGAGAAAATTACCTAGCTTCTTTAGACCTTGAATTCCTAATCCATGATATGAGATTAGCAATTTTTTGTTCGATGCCATCAAATCGGTTCCAACTCCTAGGGATCCTGTTTTTGTTAAGTGCTGTCAAGTCGATTCTGACCCATAGCGACCCTGTATAGGGTTTCCAAGGAGCAGCTGGTGAGTTTGAACCACTGACCCTGCAGTTCAAATGACTTTGCAGTCTGGAGCGTTAACTCACAGCACCACACCAAGACTCTCTTAGAGATGCTATGCACAGCCCAATAAAATACTGCCCAGTACTAGGAAACCCTTACAATTATTGTTCCCTTGAGCACATTGCTACTACCACTTTGTCAATCAGTCTCTTTGGGGTCTTTGTTGACCCCCACTTTACCAAGAATGAAGCCTTTCTGCACGGAATGGTCTCTCCTGAACATATATACAAAGTATTAGAGATGAAGTTTCACCAAACTGGCTTCTAAGGAGCATCCTGGCTGTACTTTTTCCAGCACAGATTGTTTTGTTCCTGTGGCAGTTCATAATACTTCCAATATTCTTCTCCAACACCATAATTAAAAGGCATATATATAAAGCTATTGAAAATGTCATGGCTTGGTTCAGGTGCACCTTAGTCATGGAAGTCATATAACGTATTGCAGTAGGCAAATCTGCTGCACAAGACCTTTTTAAAGTGTTGAAGATCAAAGATGTCAGCTTGAGGACTAAGGTGCACCTGACCCAAGCCACGGTGTTTTTAATAACTTCATACGCACGTGAAAGCTAGACAGTCAATAAGGAAGACTGTAGAAGAATTGATGCTTTTGAGTTAGGGTTTTAGAGGAGAATATAGAAAGTGCCATGGCTGCCAAAAGAACAAATAGATCTGTTTTGGAAGAAGTGCAGCTAGAGTGCTCCTTCGAGGTCAAGATGGTCAAATTAATCTCTCATACTTAGGTCATATTGTCAGGAGGGACCAGTTGCTGGAGAAGGATACCATGTTTGGTAAGGTGAGGGTCAGAGAAAAAGAGGAAGACCCCCAGTGAGATGACTTGGCAAAGTGGCAGCATCAGGGGGCTCAAGTGTGGCAACAATAGAGAGGTTGGCCCAGGATTGGGCAGTGTTTTGTTCTGTTTTGCATAGGGTCACTAGGAGTCAGTACTGATTCAATGATTTCTAACAACAACAAAAACAACAACTGCCATTGAGTAAATTTTGAATCACAGCAAATGTGTAGGGCAGAGAAGAATTGGAACCAATTCTGACTCATGGCAGCACTATAGGACAGAGTGCTGCATGAGGTTTTCAAAGCCGTACAACTTTGCAGAAACAAATCGCCACATCTTTTACTTGCAGAGCAGCTGGTAGGTTTGAACCACCCACCTTTGGTCAGAAGCTGAGCATTTTAAACACTCTCCCACCAGGACTTTTTGGACTCATTTGGATATTGAGACCAAGCTGCCTGCTTTACCAGATTGTCTTGAGTGATAATGGCCATTCATTTAATTGACTGACTTTGGAAACAATAAAATGAGAAGGCAAAGGAACATTAATGATCTAGTTGAGAGTGCATTGGCTCTGTAGGATAAGCACTGGCCTGCAGACCACAATATCAGCAGTTCGATCCCACCAGCACTCTGAGGAATAAAGATGAGGTTTTCTACTCATCATCTTTTCTAACCCTATTTGTAACCCTAAATAGGTTTTACAATGCTGTAGAACCTATTTAGGGTTACCATGAGTCAGAACCAATTTGACATCACTTAACAATGGTAACAATCATCTAGTTGGGGCTATTCAGAGTCCTGTTGTATACTGCTGCTATTGATCACTGATGAATGCATAATTCACTAAAGTTTTGCACACTCATCCTATGAATGCTTATAAACAAGGGATAGTTTTCTGATTTGGAAAACTTGTATGTGGAGAGATAGTACTGTGAAATGAGTACATTATCTTAATAGTAATTGGCCAGTGAAAAGAAGTGTAGTCTAATAGTACATTATCAGTGACAGAAGATCAAAATCAATTCGCTGTACCTGGTTGAGGGTTCTAACAAACATTTATGAGGGATCTTGAATTCTGCTTTTTGCTATTGACAGGTGAACTCAGACATGGAACTTTACTTCGAAGGCGATTTGGTTCCATTAAATTGATAATAACATGCTTATGGGATTCAAAAAAGAGCAAGATATAATCACTTCTGAAGCAGAAATACTCACAAGACTGTCCAGGGATAGCCATTCATCTTAATAACATAAAAGGACCACCACCCAAGTCAAATCCCTAAAAACAATGTAACTAAAATTAAAAGTTCTATCACTGAGAGTGATCAGAAAAAAATCACTTGTACTATGAATCTATGATACCAAAAAAATAAGCACAACACTTAATTCAATAGTTTAAATGTTGGAGAAAAGGTGCCAAATACATGTATTCTTTTTTTTTTTTTTTAATCTGACAAATTTAGCTAGAAACATGAATATCCAGGAGTGATGTACTTATTGCAATAGGTTGTTTTAGAAGTTCTGTTCTTGGTGCTGGAGTCCTGGTGTAGCACTGTTGATTCATGCGCTGGACTGCAAAGTCAAGTTGAACCACAAGGTTGTCAGTTCAAGCTCACCAATTTCTCCTCAGAAACCCTATACAGGGTCACTATGGGTTGGAAATGACTTGACAGCACTTAACAACAATTCTTGTGCTGCTGTTGAAGTTGCCTTAGAATCACCTTCAACTTACTATAAAGACTTACTATAAAGGTGCAGTTTTCTGTGCCTAAATCATAAGTCCTAGTGTGGCACTGCGACAGCTGAACAATGTGCGAGAACTGCGCAGACCTGGTGGAGGTGTTAAATGAAACCCAGACCATGGAGCGGCGGGGTGAGAGGTGTCTGAAGACCAGGTTGACGGGGAGGACGCTGCCTAGCGGGAAGAGACTGCAGCGGCCAGCCAGGCTGTCCTACTTACCCCGGACATGAGGGCGCTGTCCCGGCCTAGCCATTGGATTCTGGCTTTCTAGGCCGTTGGATCCTGGCTTTCAGGCGGGCTTGACCAATTTAGAGACCCACAAGAGCAGCCCAAGCTTGTCATTACAACCCTGTCGCCCCTGCTGCGCTTCTGCCTCTTGACTGATGCAACATTTGAGGACGGAAATCCCACCTTTGAACCGGACTTAAGGGCCATAGCACAAGGAGATTCGTGTTTAACAGTGACCACACAACCGCCACTCATCTGTATGTCGTGCTGTGGTGGTTTGAATTGCTGTGATTCTGAGGGTTATGCCACCGGTATTTTAAAAACCAGCAGGGTCACCCATGGTGGACAGGTTTCAGATGAGCTTCCAAACAAAAACAGACTAGCAAGAAAGAGTGACAAACTACTTCCGAATCCCTAGTCACTGAAAACTCTATGAATAGCAGAGAAACACAGTCAGATACAGGACCAGAAGGTAGGAAGGCACTCAGAATGCGACTGGGGAAAAAAAAATGCCTCCTCAAAGTAGAGAAAAGCTCACCAAACCTTCATTTACTACTGGGCCACAAATCAAAATGAAGAGAAACAGCTGTAAACATCCATTGAAAATCGGAAGATGGAATGTACGAAGTATGAATCTGGGAAAATTGGAAGTTGTCAAAAATGAAATGGAATGCATCAACATCGATATCTTAGGCATTAGTGAGCTGAAATGGACTGGTATTGGCCATTTTGAATCTGACAACCACATGGTTTACTATGCAGG
>NW_006408613.1:5128223-5158016 GCF_000296735.1 Chrysochloris asiatica | reverse complement strand
TAGAAGAATTGATGCCTTTGAGTTGTGGTGTTGGAGGAGAATACTGAAAGTGCCATGGACTGCCAAAAGAACCATAGATCTGTTTTGGAAGAAGTGCAACCAGAGTGCTCCTTGGAGGCCAGGATGGCTAAGCTTCGTCTCTCATACTTTGGACATATTATCCGGAGGGAACAGTCGCTGGAGAATGATGTCATGCTGGATAAGGTGGAGGGTCAGAGAAAAAGAGGAAGACCCCCAACGAGATGGATCAGCCAGGTGGCATAATTGATGTCATCAAGTGTTGCAGCGGAAGTGAGGTTGGCCCAGGATCAGACATTTTTTTGTTCTGCTGTGCATGGGGTCGCTATGAGTCAGTTCTGACTCGATGGCATCTGACAACAACAACAACACAAGTATGGCACTATGTTTTAATGTGCTGGATCGCAAAGTCAGTCTATACTGTAGGGTGGGAGGTTCAAGCTCATCAGTCACTTCTCAGAAAGCCTGTACATGGTCTCTATAAGTTGAAACCGACTTGTAGGCACTTAGCAACAACAAGTTCTATACTAAGACCTTATCTACATTGGGCAGAGAGTAGAAAGTAATCAATATCCTTTGGTTCCCAGACTTAGCAGATGGGTCTTGTCTCTCAAATAAGAAAGTCACCCAAAATAGGCCGAAATTTTAGATGCTAGGATAGATGTTAGGGTGACGGATATCTACATATATTTATCATAATTGGATGTAAACAATTGGGCACAATGAGGAGCTACATTAAGGAAAGTGCCCAAAGGTTATATGCAGACTTGCTGGTGATATAAGCTGCTGCTGCAACTGCTATGGCTGTTAAGTGCTGCAAGTTGGTTCAGACCCAGTCTGGCCTGTGTAGGATTTCCAAGGAGTGACTGGTAAGCTTGAACCACCAACTTTGTGGTTCAAGCCGACTTTGCAGTCCAGCACATTAACCCTCAGTACCACACCAGGACTCCTCAATATACAAACTACCTATTAAATGTTATGTTAATAACATACTTATTAGTCCTATCAACACGATGGGGCAGACAAATATATGGAAAGGTGGACTTCTTTATTTATATATTATTGTTGCAATGTACACTGTATATATTTAAACAGAAATAGCACCTTAATATTAATAAGCACTCACTTCCTGAATTCCTTCTTACTACTAAATTCAATATGTCCCAGACCTCATGAAACCAACAGTGAAGTAGAAGGAATATGATCTAGCATTATGGTTGGATGTATATGTTTTCTCATAGTATGAACTCTGCTGTAAGGAAATACAGAGTGGAAGATAAGTAATTCTGTTTTGCAGTTTCAAGAAATGTTTGTCAGGAAATGTTACCTCTGAAGTTACATGAGATGGTCTATATCAGAACAATCTGTGGCAAAGGAGACATAGAGCATTAGTCAGGACTCAGACATGTAAAAATACATGGCACATTTAGGGAATTGCAAGTTAAGTTTGATGAGCCTAGAAAATGGGGTGTTATAGATATGGGAGTTGCAGCCACATTTGTAAATATCCTGACTGTAGGAAATGAGAAGCCATTAAAGATAATAAATCAGAAAATGAAAAGGTATGATTCAAATTAAACAATTAGAAGGCTTTGCCATGATCAACATATAGTGCAAACATGTCTGAATTAAAGCAATAGCAATTGGAGTAGAAGACATATAAAAGCACAGATTTGTGAGGTATTTTATATTTCATCTTAATTAAACTTGTTGAAATATAGTGGAAAATAAGGTAAAAGTATGAATTAAAGATTACTGAGTTTTATAACTAGGTCTAACTGGTGAGTGGAACACAGAGGAAGTGAAGCAGGAAATCTTTTTAAATCAGAAAGTCTCCTTATGACATATGACAGGGAATCAGGACATCATGAAAATCCCCTTCTACATTCTCTCTCTTCAGATGCAGGTATGGTAAGGATCTCGCTGCTCTCTCTTTCTTTCTTGTTGTACAGAAATAACCCCATGAGTGTGTCCATGCACACATATTAAACTATTAGAGTCTACCAGACTAATAAGGGATTTTAGAAAACCTGGAAAAGATTTATGATTTATAAGGCTATAAAATCAAATACAATTCTCTGAGAGCTCTGCCTTTTTTTTTTTTTTTCTCATTGGCACCCAAGAGTTACAAAGTTTTTCTTTATCTTTTGGAGTGCTATGGATGTACAGAAATAAATCCTAAAAAGTACCACTTGTGTAGCTTTTTGATATATATTATACCTCTTGCTTCCTTGAGTTCAGTAAAAAGGAGAGAAACATGGTGGCATGAAAAGTGCCTGATTAACAGCAGACAGAAAAACAACATTGTAAGTTGTAGGTAATTTACAATGCTGCATGACTTATTGGCCACCATCCCTAGAATATATATAACAAGGAAGAACTGCTGTTACTACTTAAACTTACTAGATTATTCTTGAATTCCTAGAAACTGGGGTTTTGCACTTGTCTTTCCTAAAGTGAAAGTATAACAGACATCAGTCAAAACTTCTTTTGGTATAGAACAATGCAGTACAAACAGTGCTGACGTTGAGAGTTCTAGTCTAACCTCAGCAGGCCATTTTTGGACTATGTGACTTTTAATGATTAATGAATTTACTTTCCGATTTTGAGAATAAGAAATCATAATAGTTGTTCATGGTAACAATACTCATATATACCTGGTCCATAAACCAATCAAACCATACCCTTTGCCTCCAAGCCCATTTTCACTCATGGAGATCCCATGTGTTACAGAGTAGAATTCATCCAAGGGGTTTTATTTGTATTGTTTGTTTATACTGGAATCTTTACAGAAGTAGGTTTCTGGGATTTTATTCCTTAGCACCACTTGGTGAGTTAAATCCACCAACCTTTAGGGCAGCTATCATTGTTAAGTACTGTCGATTTAGTTCCCACTCATAGCAACCTTGTATAAGGTTTCTGAGGAGCGGCTGGTGAGTTTTAATTGGTGACCTTTCTGTTCAAACTAACCTTGAGGTCTAGTGCTTATCCTCCTGCACCACACCAGTACAAATAATTCATGGCATCTAGTTTTAGTTGAACCTGAATTTAACATAGGGATATCTTTGAGTGACTGCAAATGAACCTCAGTTTTGTCATCTGTTAAAATATAAAGTTCAGCTAATACATTTAAAATATTCTTTTTAGATGAGAAAATCGTATAACAATAGGAATAATATTTCAAACTTTTTTTGGTTTACCTTAAAACATCCTTATTCGGTATTTAGAATGAACTCAGGACACACTTTTAAATCATGCAGTTTAGTTTCAAAAGGAATGCCCAATTTTAAAGGATTAAATACAGAAACTGTGATCATTGATTGTATCTATAATGCTTTTTGATAAAATTGAGGGCATAAAAATCAATTTTCCTCTAAGATATATTTTTTTCTTTATGCTTGGTATGTGTGGTTAATAAAAATTTTCTGAACAGATTTCTATCTTGAGTTGGCACATTAAAATATTTGAATACATCAAAGTCAATACCCATGTACCTATCATATTAAAATGTGTCTTAATTTATTATTGAACAGTGATTTAAATTTTTGTTTGTTTGTTGTTATTGTTATTGAGAATATACACAGCAAAACATACATCAGTTTAACAGTTTCTACATTTACTATTTGCACACAGTTGGTTTGAACCACACAGTCGGCGGTTCAAGAACACCAGCTTCTTCTCAGGAACCCTATACCAGGTCACTATGGGTTGGAACTGACTGGATGGCACATAATAACAACAGTAACAACATGGCACTGTAGGATATGCATTGGACTGCTAAGTTCAAAGTCATTCCAAACCCACCAGCTGTAACACAAGAAAAAAAGTAGCTTTCTGTTTGCTTAAAGATTTACAGCCTCAGAAACCCCATCCAGGGTTGCTATGCGTTGGAAGCAAATTGACAACAGTAGGTTTGGTTAACTTTTGGTTAACATGTACTATTTAGTGATGTTTATTGTATTCTTTGAATTGTACAACTATTCTCACTCTTCTTTTCTGAAGTTTTCCTCCTTAACATAAACTCACTGACCCCTAAAGTTCCCATTTAATTTATACAGCTGCTGCGTTCAATTTGATGCCAACACATGATTTATTTTTAGTCTAAATAACTTCAAAGAGTTTCTGGGGTTAAGGTATTTCTTGCATGTATTTAATAAGAAACTCTTTTATTATAATTTATTTTACTTTTGTTGTTGATGATAATATACACAGCATAATATACACCAGTTCAACAATTTTTTACATGTACAATTCAGTGACATTAATTATATTCTTTGAATTGTGATACCATTCTCACCTTCCTTTTTTTGAGTTGTTCCTTCTGATTGACATAAACTCCCTGCCCCACTAAGTTTCCTATCTAAATTTCTCGAGTTGTTATTGGCAATTTGGAGTCCCAGTGTGGTGCTATAGGATAAGCACTGGATGACAAGTTCGTTTAAACTACAAGACCAGTGATTCAGACTTACAAGTGGTTCCTGAGAAACCCTTTACAGGGTAGCTATGAATCAGAACTGACTCAACGGGACTTAACAACAACAACCAACACATAGATCTTAAAAGAGTAAGAGTATAAGGACCAAGGTAGACATTTTTTACCAATTAAGCAAAACTATTTTTTGGATTTAAGATATTTTTGGTTTAATGTTTAAAGATTATTTGAAGGCAATAGTTTCAAGAGCTCATCCAGGCTCCATGGCTCCTCAGTTCTAGAGTTCAATAGAATTTGAAAGTCTGTTCTGCATTTTCCCCCAATTTGATCATGAATTTTCTTCAGAATCTTGGATCAAAATGTTCAGTAATAGTATCTGGGTACCATTCAGTTCTTCTGCTCTCATGGCAAAGGAAAGAGTTGTTCATGGAGGTAAGTAGCCACACATTCCATTCCCTTCTCCTTACTCTGTTGCTCCAGAAGAATAAAGTCCAATTTTGCCTTGGATAGCTGGTTGCAAACTTGTAATACTCTACAGACTACACAATGAACTAGGGCATAGAACATAAGCACCAAACGTTTTAATAGGCCAATTAACTGGCATGTCCCATGAAACCATGACCTGAAACCTCCAAATCAATGAATCGAACCCCATGAGGTGTTTAGTTATACTTAAGTTGACTCAACAGCTCCTTTCTTTCTCTCTTCCTTCCTTTTTTCCTTCCTCCTTTCTCTCTCTCTCTTTCTTTTGACATTGAGATGGCGTCTGACCTCTGGTTATACCAGAGGGAAGAAAAATTAAACTTAATATCAGCCCCAAACCAATTCCAATGAGGTTGAGGTGAGACATGTCTCCATCCTCAAGCTTTCCTTACCACTTCTGATTTCAACTGTTTCCCGCACCGCCCTCAAATCAGCTGAGTTCAATAATTAATTGAAATTGCCACCTAGAGCTCACAAACAACATTCACGAATAGGAGATTTATGAAGAAAGTTAACTGCTTACCATTGAGGATCAGGAATGTTCATGACACAGCTGTTCAATCAGAACAGCTTTGCCATACCTGCAGTCAGGTCTCTTTTGGGACGTTGGCCCATTGGCCTGGTCTCTGCTCTGATTAATAAATGTTGCAAAGCTCTTTTAGCGCTGTCAATAAATACCCAAAGGGCATGCCACACAGCCATAGACCTCAGCCCAAAGATACTGAGCTCTAGATCCATGGATTAGCAAATGTACTCCCCAATTAAGTGCCTGGAGGCACTTACTCCACAAGGGAACCTACTCCACTACTCCACAAGTGAACCTACTGCCTGAAAGCACTCAGCTTTATCTGCTCCATGAGCCAGGCAGTCCACTCTTCTGTACCATGCTCTGGCTCTTGGTTCTGCTCTTGCTGCTCCTTTGACACACCTCTGCAGCTCTCTGGCTCATTATAAATTTAAAGAGATGACAAACTGACCAACCACCTTGTTAAAGTTTCAAGTTTTTATAATCACAATTAACCCTGTTAATAATCATTCATAAATGAATCATATAATCCTATCAATATTTTCTCCCACCTTTCTTACCCAGACCCATCAGTTAAAAAGTAGTTGGGTGGGAATTACAACTATGACTAGAGGAACCATATTAATTAAGTCAGTGTACATGAAAGTATTGGAAGACTAGTAATTACATCAATGACTCACAGGACATTATGTGGGGACAAAATTATGAAATTTGAATGGTTAAAGCTTTGTAGTCACCTTCTAATCTATAAGTACATTTCTCTCATGGAATCATCCACTCACAGCCACAAGGACTTTCCTTCTTAAACTTTTATCTATAGTTGTTAGGTGCTGGTGAGTCATGCCCAACTTATAGCAACCCTATGCACAACAGAACAAAACACTGCCTGACCATGCACCTTCCTCAAAATTGTTATGTTTGAGCCCATTGTTGTTGCCACTTTGTCAATCCATCTTGTATAGAATCTTTATCTTTTTTGCTGACCCTCCACTTTTTCAAACATGGTGTCCTTCTCTAGGGACTGGTCTCTCCTGATAGCATGTCCAAATTATGAAAGACAAAGCCTCACGATCCTACCATTCTGGATTTACTTTTTTCAAACAAATTTGTTTGTTCCTCTGACAGTCCATGGTACTTTCAATGTTCTTCATCTACACCATAGTTTCAATACATAGATCATTCTACTGTACTCTTTATTCATTGTTAAATTTTCAAATGCAAAAGATGCAATAAAAAATACCATGGTTCAAGTAAGACACACCTTAGTACTCAACTTACTTTCTTTGCTCTTGAACACTTTGAAGGGGTCTTTTGCTGCTGAATTGTCTAATGCAATATGTCATTTGATTTCTTGACTGCTGTCTCCATGAGCATTGATGTGGCTCCAATCAAAATGAAATATTTGACAATTTCAATATTTTACCTATTGTTCATGTTGTCTATTGGAGGGACCAGTCGCTAGAGAAGGATATCATGTTTGGTAAAGTGAAGGGTCATAGAAAAAGAGGAAGGCCACCAGCAAGATGGATTGGCAAAGTGGCAGCATCAATGGGCTCAAGAGTGGTAACAATTGTGAGGTTGGCTCAGGACTAGGCAGTGTTTCATTCTGTTGTGCATAGGATCACTATGAGTCAGTACCAACTTGATGGCACCTAAAAACAACAATTGGCCCAGTGTGAGTATTTTTGTTTTCTTTATATGTGTAATCCATACAGAAGACTGTGCTCTTTGATTTCATCAGTAGCATTTCAAGGCTTTCTAAACTTTAGCAAGCAAGGTTGTATCATCTGCATCTCACAGGTTGTTATTGACTCTTCTTCAAATCCTGATGCTACATTCTTCTTCATATAATCCAGCTTCCAGGATTATCTGTTCAGCACACAGACTGAATAAGTATGGTGAAAGAATGCAACCCTAGCACATACCTTTCCTGATTTTAAATCATTCAGCATTCCTTGTTTTGTTCAAATGACTGCTTCTTGGTCAATGTACAGGATTTTCATGAAAACAATGAAATGTTCTGGAAGGACTTTTATCTAGATTTTATGTTGTCTAATTTATTTAAGGAGTCCTGGTGTGGTGCTCTGGGTTAATGTGCTAGACTGCAAAATTGGTTTGAACCTCAAGGTCAGCAGTTCAAGTTCACCAGCTGCTCCTTGGAAACCCTATAAAGAGTTGCTATGAGTTGAAACTGACTCAATGATAGTTAATAACAACAACTATTTATTTAAACATACATTAGTAGACATCTCAGTGGACAAAATATGATTGATAATAGAATAATAGGAATTACAATCCAATTATTCTCTGCTTCAAATTGTATGCCTTTTATTTTATTTTTTAGGATAATTTTGAAATGTCTTTGAAAGTACTGCTTTTCTAGAATAAAACCCAAGGCCTTGCTTGCATAGGAGGAAGATTTAGCATTATTAAAAAAATGTTTTCATCTCAAAAATCACTATAAATATAAATGCTAAAATACTATCTCATATAGATTGTATGTAGTACATTTTTTCTCATAGATAAATGAAAATAAATCTTTTACAGAAGAGAGGACATTTCCATTAAAATCTTGTCTTTCATTTTGTTTTTATTCGGAGTGCCTCTATTTTGTAGTACCCTATTGATCTTCTAGTGTGATTGCCCCATGATACTACTATCTGTCTTAAGCATCTAGTAAAATTTCCCCCAATTATTGCTTGCCAAATAAGTCAGATGTAAAGTACCATATTATTAGTAGATTGATTCTTTCTGCAAGCAGTACATGTATTCCTCCCAGGAGGTAGTTCCCTCAGATGGCATAGTTCCTGCTCTTTACAATATTATCACTTATATTTCCCTTTCATAGGTTTCCTTCAACAGTAAAAATAAAACACTAACATTTCCAATCTGTCAGTAACATATAAATGTATTATTGACCAAAAAAAAAAAAAAAGTCAGCCCAGCACACATGCTGATAGTTTTCTAGTTCTCAGAAATTTTGGTCAGTATGATTTAGCCATTTATGTGAATGAGGTGATATTAAGGACATGGTCACTTCATCATCATCAACATTGCATGGAACCAGTACAGGAACACCTAAAGTTCTTTTGCAGGTAGGTAAGAAGCCCTGCCTTTAGTATAATAAAGGTCTGGGATTGATTCCTTTGCCCTCATTAGTCAGGTGCTTAAGTCATCATGAAGCCCTGAAATAGGACATAGTCCTTAGGGGAGTGAGTGCAATAACAGCAGTGTGGCCTTCTTCACAGAAGGGTGACCTGTTCTGAGATTTGTACATAACACCTCACATGAATCTACTTGAAATATATAATGTGAAACTGTAATTAGAAATGATTATTCTCTCAAACTGAATTGTTTGGACAACTCTTGTGATGAACTGCTTAGAATAAAAATAGACACCCAAGTCAAGGCTACATGAGAAAACTATATGCAAGCATTAACTCTTCTGGGATTAAATCACTACTCTCTGTCAGCCTTCTAATAGTAACTGGGTCAAGGATAAGTAGTCTTATTCCTTGGGGCAACTTTTCCCTGCCACTCACAGGACTTTTAGGATGATTGGAAACTTCAAATGGATATTCCCATCTGAATGTTCCTCTGGATTCCTGAAATCAGCAATTTTTTGTCATAGAGGCTTTAGGTGCTAGTGGCAGGCCTAAGGCATAATCAAGAGAAAAGTAAAAAAAAAAAAAAAAGAAGAAGAGATAAATAGAATAGAAAAGTATATTATAAATTTGAGTAAGAATATGAAGTGGAAAATATGACATCTTAATGTGTTAGAATTTTTTTCAATTGATTTCACTTAAATCTTACAAAACAAAATTAATTTTTATTTCAATCTATAATAATAAATAAACCCAGAGAGGACAGAGAGATGAAGGGATCTTACCCAAAATTACGTAACCAATATTTGTCAGTACCAAGATTTGAAGCCAGAATATTTTGAATCCAAAGTCCTAAACTTCCTACAGCATATATAATGACTTCCCATTGACCCACCATTGTTGTTAAATGTTGCCAAGTCAGTTCTTATGCATAATTAACCTGTATAAGTTTTCCAAGAAGTGGCTGGTGGGTTTAAATTACCAACCTTGCAGTTAGCCATCCAGTGCTTGTCTTATAATGCCTGGTGGACCACCAGATGGGAGAAGGGTCATAGAAAAAGAGGAAGGCCACCAGCAAGATGCCACTCCATTTATCCCAAGACTCCAGAAATCACCCTTAGCGTCTTCAAGAAGAAAATAGTCTGAGTGAAACAAGTATCCAAAATCCTGATCCTACAGATTTTTCTGATCCCAAGAGAATGAATAGGAAAGAGGCAGAGGTGAGTTTATTCACTGGTTTAAAGTTAGTATTGGAACACCTACCCAACCCATTGTTTAGTATTTTTCATTTGAGGACCCAGATTGCAGCATTGGTCTTTGACTGATTTCCGTGAAGACATCTCCAGATGACTGCCACAAACTAAAAATACCATCCTGTGTCTCATCATTCCAGAACTAGAGCACAGCTGACATTGGCAGGGTGGGCAGCTGAAGACAGTTCATTATCATAATGTTCATTGGAAATCACAACAACAAAAAAACTATTTTCATTCCCAAACCCACTTCCACCATGTCGATTCTGACTCATAGAGACGCTATATAAGATTTCTGAGGCTGTAAATTTTTATAGGATCAGAAGAGCTTATCTTTATCCCACAGAGTGTGAAATGCTGAGTGTGTGGTCAGCATTCCATTGCTTATATTACAGTGTACCACCAATTTAAACTTAGCTAATCGGACCCAGAAAAGATTTAATTCCAAGTAACTAAAAATGACTATTGTTGAGAAAGTGTACCAATGAAGATGCTTTGATCCTAAGAGTGTGAGGATCCAAAAGTGGCAGAAAGAAACCAAATATAAAAATGTAAGGAAGCACACTAGCAAAGGCACTTTCTTATGCAGTGCAGTAAGAACCATGTGAGAAAAACCTCTGAAGATTTACAGAGTAGGGCATGTTATGAAATTAATTCCTTAGAAACTGAACAATATCTTATTTTTCTCTGCTTTGTTGTAAAGGGCATGTCCACTAATCGATCTCTTTTATTAAATTTCCTCATGACCTCTCAACCTCTTTCACAGGTGAAAACTCACTTATAACCTGGAGAATGAGGTAGCAGGCCCTGTATTCTTGGGCTAGTTTGAACAGGTAACTCCAGGCAACAAAGCCTTAAGCTAAAGAAATCATGTTGGAATTTTCAAAGGAAAAAAGAACTTGGTCCTAGATAAGTAGCTTCTTATACCTTCCTTTACATAATACATGTCAGTTGTTTCTTATTCTTAAACAGAGGCCCAGTCTTGTCTTTTAGTCCTGATCACACTAATACTTTTTAAAGCTATAACATGATTTGTTGTTGTTAAGAACCATCAAGAGGGAAAAAAAAGAGAGTCTTCACATTATCCAAGAACTATCAGGTTGTAAGATTTAATGGACATAATAACTGGAGTCCAGAAAGGTTAAATAAATGCCCCCAGAATAGCAAGAAAGTCTATATAACAGGTTTAAATTTTAGCCAAGCACTGTAGTTTGTGTTCAAGCACTGTAGTTTGAGGGAGTTTTGTTTGTTTTCTCTTGGGATTAAATTTGCTTTCTATTTAATCATTTATTCATTTCCTCTAGAATATTTTTTCAGTGCCTATGCCATGTTTGCCAATGCTCAGCTGTTATTTTGTAATGTTGTGCTGGCTTATGTTTTGTTGTGATGCTAGAAACTATGCCATGTGTATTTTGACTATCAGCAGGATCATCAATGGTGTACAGGTTTCTGCAGAACATCCAGAATAAGACAGACTAGGAAAAAGGTGAGGCTGACTATCTGAATGGCTAGTCATTGAAAAATCTACTGAATCTATGAACATTGTCTAATATAGTGCTGGAAGATGAGTCCCTCAGGTTGAAAGGCACTCAAAATATGATTGGGAGAGAGCTGCCTCCTCAAACAAGTATTAATCTTAATGACTTAGTTGGAATAAGCTTTTAGGACATACATTTGCTGGTGAGACACAAGTCAAAATGAGAATAAACAGCTTTAATTAATTCATCCATTAATAATTGCAAAGTGGAATGCATAATGTATGAATCTAGGAAAGTTGGAAGCCATCTAAAATAAAATGGACCTCATAAAAATCAATATTTGAGATATTGGTGAGCTGAAATAGACTAGTATTAGCCATTTTGAACTGGACAATCATATAGTTTACTGTGCTAGGAACAACAAACTAAAGAGGAATAGCATTGCATTCATAGTCCAAAAGAGCATTTTAAGATCTATCTTGAAATAAAATATTGTCTGTGAAAGGATGACATCCATATGCCTACAAGGAAGACTGGAGTCCCGATGTAGTGCTGTGGATTAATGCACCAGATTCCAAAGCCATTTGAACTACAAAGTCGGCACTTCAAGTTGACCAGCTGCTCCTTGGAACCCCTATACAGGGTTGCTATGGGTTGGAACCGACTCAACGACACTTCACAACAATAACAACACAAGGAAGACCAGTTAGTACCACTATTATTCAAACTTATCCATCAACCACCAAAGTCTAGGACTGAAACTCATTGGGAACACATGAGCAGGCATGTAAGCTTTCTGATGACCACATTGGTCTACTCATAAATTGAAGAGGGGGAAAGGCAGCAATGAAGAAATGGGCTGAGTTCAACCGCATTCCACAGACTCCCATTGACCTGGAGATGAGAGAGAGAAGAGGAAGGGCCGATTGGTCCAAAGTGTGATGAGACCTGGGGACTCTTGAGCCATGGACAAGGACATAGCCACAGAGGGCTAGAGCTGAGAATGAAGCATCCAGCTGATATGAAGTGAGAGGAGGCACACAAGAAGACCCAAAGTTTCAGATAGTACCTATTTGACCTAGCCTCAGTGGCTACTAGAACTCTACTAGAGGAAGATTAAAAAAAAGAAAGAAAAATTTTTTATAAAGGAAACGAGAGGAAGTTGCTATAATTTGATGAACTTGACCCATACTCATGGAGGTAGTAACTCTAAATACCAACAGAGAGGGAAGGAGTCTTCACATCAAGCATCAATGCTATCTCCTCTGTATACAGGGCAGATAGGGATGGGTAACTTAGACATTGGCTACCTAACATGAGGGGTGATAAATGCATGAAATGGGTGGCTTACAAGGTTTCAAGGGGGAGTTTAGTTTAATAGTGTGTGGAGGAAGAAAGAGTCTCCACTGAATACTTTTTAACTTGTCTAGATGGGTCTGATTAAAAGAGATGGGGATAAGATTCTTATGATTCAATAGTGGGTAATTTTTGTCATGACTAGTTTTGACTGTCACAATTGTAAAGGTAGAAGTTTTGTAACAAAAATGGGGGAGTAGTTAATCTTACAGTCCAGAAACAAAGGACCCTCTGACCATCAAAGGAGAAAAGCACAAGTGGAATGTGAGGCCTTATCCAGAGAAGCAGCGATTCCAGAGAGGGAGGCAGAAATGGGAACATGGAGAGAGGGACTAATAGATGGAAGGCAGGAAGCAGACTTGAAGAATGTCCCCTTTGGTGTGTAAATTATTATATATGCCTGAGTGTTTAAAAAAAGAAGAAGAAGAAGAGCTAAAGTGAATAGAGAGAAATACTGTTAACTGGTGGTACATGGAGGTATTATAATCATTGTAATGAAACAAGGTGTATGATTTCTTGAATGCAAAACTGATGATCTGCCCTTTAAACTTTCACTCAATCCACAATAAAAAACTTAAGAAAAAGTCAGTGATGATGAATTTAAAGAATTCTACCAAATCCTTCAATCTTAAATTCATCAAACATCCAGTCAAGATGTACTGATAATTACTAGTGTTTGGAACATGAAAGTTGGAAACAACGTGGAAGGATCAGTACTTAGAAAATGTGACCTTGGTGAAGGAAAGGATACTAGAGATCACATGATAGAATTTGCAAAACCAATGACCTATTCATTGCAAATGTCATTTTTGAAAGTTTTAATTGTGAATTAAGTGATAGCTTACAGAGCAGATCATCAATTTTACATTCAACAAATCATATTTTGTGTCATTGCAATGATTAAAATCTTCTTCATGCACTATTGGTTAACACTATCTTTATTCCCTTATTTTGATGTATACAAAACACACAGAAAATATTTGTTAAATGCCCAAAGATCACATTTTGCAATCCAGCCTCCTGCCCACAGGCTCACCACCTTTGTCATTCCATGTATCTAGAATCCTCAGCTGTTCTATCTCTCTATGCCATCATCTCTGCCTCCTTCTCTGCTGTCACTTTTCTTATTAGGATCCCATGCTCTGCTCATGCTCTTCCCTCTTGCTATTCCTCATGTTCTATGTTCCTGAAATGAAAGATTGACTACTCCCTCTTTTTAGTTTCATATCTTCTGTATTTACAGATGTGGAACAGTTGTGACTATTTCAATTAGTCATGATAACAATTACTATTGAATCAAAAAAACCTATCCCCATCCTCCCTTTTCATCAGTCCCATAAGGACAGGAGGAAAACTATTCAGTGGGGATTCTACCCAATCACTCTCATTCTGAAACTAAGTACACTCATGCAAGCTTGTGAGTCAGTCACTCTATACCTTTAAAGCTCCTCATTTTGCTTAACCAATGTCTAAGTACACTGAATGTCCCTAACAACCCAGTGTACTTAGGAGAAAGCTTGATCCTTGATATAAAGAATCCTTCTCTTTCAGTTGAAAATATTCAGTTCATCAAATTGTAGTAATTTATGCTTGTTCCCTGTACTAAATTTCTTTATTTTCATCTGGTCAAGTTCTGAACAGCAAGCCATCCATTCTAGGCCAAATGGGTACTATCTACAAGTTTGGAAGTTCTTGCACACCTCCCCTCACTTCAGACCAGATGGTCCCTTCACTCTAAACTCTGTCTCTCAGTGGCTAGGACAGTGTCCTAGGACAGGAGTTCACTTATCTCCCTAAACTTCATACCAGCCAGCCCTTCCTTTTCTCTCTCTCATCTCAGGGTTGGTGGTTGTCTATGGAACTTGGACAAATTCAACTCGTGTTTTCATTGCTGCATTTCCCCCACTTCCACTCACAAGTAGACCAGCGCTGTCACCAGCCATCATACAAGGCTATTTGTGTGTTCCCTTTGAGTTTCAGTCTTAGAAGGGGGTTTTCTTTGATGACTTGACTTTTCTTGCCTTGATGGCTTCAAGGCAAATGGCTTGCTTGATCTTTTAACAGTCAAATAGTCTGGTTTGTTGGTTTGTTTGTTTTTTAACCTGTTGGTCTTTCTTTCAAGAAATATCTTCTGTTCTTGCAGTTACTCCAGGTTGGTCTGCTTGTCCTTCCAAGTCCCACCTCAGAAGGTTCTGGGTAAGGCTTAGGATTCCACCTAAGGCCCCTAACTCCATAAAGGCTAAACCAGAAACCTATTTCCCGGGACAAATTCTAGTGCCCCTTTTAGCTAATCTAATCAGCTATAGGCTGAAAATGGGCTTATACGCTTTCCGCAATCATATTTCAAGATATTCCTTTCTATCCCACTTATGTGTCTATTTTACTATAGTACACAGGGAAAACCAATATGCACAAGACAGTCAAGCACCTTAATATTACTTCCCCTTATTTATCTATTCAGGTTCTGTCTTGATCCCTGTATCACAGAGCCTTGTTGTTCCAAAGGTTGATTATAGATCACTATTTACTTCTACCCCATTTAGCCCATTCATATCTTCCTAAGTCTTCCCCTATCTTCCTTGCTCATCTACCTCTCTCCCACTTCTTGACTAGTGCTCCCCTCTTGCATACTGCCCTCTCCATCACCAGAACTATCATGTGTCTGTCCCATAACCTGTACGTTACTCTCCCCTCCCTACCATCCCTGGAAGCCATCAAAGATTATTTTCTTTTAGTATGGAAATCATTTCTTAAGCTGTTATAATGGTTTTATACAATATTTGTCCTTTTGTGACTGACTAATTTCACTCAGCATAATGTCCTCAAGGTTCATCCATGTTATGAGGTGCTTTGTGGCTTCATCATTAATCTTCAGTGTAGCGCAGTATTCCATTGTGTGTATGTACCAAAGTTTTTTATCCATTCTTCCACTGATGGACACTTAAGTTGTCGCCAACTCTTCATCTTTTTGCTATTGTGAATAGTGTTGCAATGAACATTGGTGTTCATACATCTACTCATGTTCTGGCTCCTATTGCTTATGTAAATATACCAAGTAGAGGAATGCTAGATCATAAGGTATTTGTAATGCCAACTTTCTGAGGAAGTGTCAGAACGTTTGCCAGAGTGGTTGAATAATTTTGCAGTCCCATCAGCAATGCAGGAGTGTCCTAGTCTCTCCACACCCTGGACAGCATTTGTTGTCATCAGCTTTTTTGTACTTCACTGTTATTGATGGTATAAGATGATATCTCCTTGTTGTTTTGATTTGCATCTCTCCAATGGTTAAAGATCATGAACATTTCTTCATGTTTGTTGGGTCCCTGGTGAAGTGTCTGTTCATGCCCTGTGCCAATTTTTTAATTGTGTTATTTGTCTTTTTCTCATAGAGGTGTTTTAGTTTCCATTGTTTTTTAGAAATTAGTCCCTTGTCTAATATGCCATTGCAAAAATTTGTTTTCCAAATCTCTGGGCTCTCTATTTACTTTTGGTGAAATCTTTTGATGCACATAAGTTTCTAATTTTTAGTGTGTCCCACGTATCTATTTATCTTCTATTGTTTGTACTTTTTTTGCAATGTTTGATAGTCTATGTATGCCATGTATTGTCATTGTTAAGTGCCATCGAGTCGGCTCTGACTCATAGCAATATTGCATAGTGTTTCTGAGAAGCAGTTGTTGAACTTGAATTGCCAATCTTTGATATGAAAAAGAATGGAACAAGACCCCCATATCTCATGCCATATACAAAAACAACTTAACATGGATTAAATACCGAAATGTAAATCCCAGAACTATGAAAACCATCGATGGGAAAATAGTAACAAAGTTCAGGATCAAATACATGTCATGGAGTCCTGGTATGGCAATCTTTGGTTCAAACCAACTTTGCTGCCTATAGCTTTCTCCCATGGAACAGCTAGATCTATTCAGACTACCACCCTTTCAGTTAGCAGTCAAAACTTAATCATTGTGCCCTTAGGATTCTTCCAAGTGAATGGATTATATCACCATTCAAGTGAGTGTAGACAAGAGGACCAAAGACTAAAGTCTGAAACATTCAAAGGTATAGAGAAATTTTCAGTCTCTTCAGTAGGAAAAATTATTCTACTGTTGTTGCATCATTCTCAAAATTAGCAAATTCTTTGCAGGTTTCTAAAGACCTCTCTCTTCTGGATTAGGCACATAGAGTTCCAATTCCTTCTCTACTATACTGGCATGTAGAATTCTATGAAATTTGCTTCCTGCAGTTTTATGCAAAGAGACAGGAACAGATCCCTTGTTTTGGGATTTCTCAGAGCAGTTTGAAATGTGTTTCTAACCACCACTCTCTGCAGAACTCATCCCAGGGAGTGATAGGAGAGACAAGTTCAAAAGAAACCTCTAACATCCTCCCAGGCCAGGGAAATTTATCTTCACCAGGACAGAAACTGAGTGCTGCTGATCAATTACATATTCTTCCAAGTCTTCTGCTTAAGTCAACTTTTATGTCTGAAAATGAAAGAAAATAATTTTACACTTCCATTTTGTTATGGGGAAGCACAGTGGCTCAATAGGAAAAGTACAGAATCTCAAAGCACTAAAACTCCATTTTCTTTCATCTTAGCAAAAACATCATCGAATTTTTGCTTAATGGACAAACTAAGGCAAGTTCATCAATTGTTCTTGGTCTTCCTTACTCAACGTCCAACTTTCATATGTATACGAGGTGATTGAAAATATCATGGCTTAATGGATTGGGTCATGTGTCACTTAGTCCTATAACTGAAATCTATGCTCATTTTAAAGAGGTCTTTAATAGACGATTTGGTTAATATAATACCTCTTTTATTTTTTGAATGCTGCTTCCATAAGCATTAATTGTGGATCCAAGCAAATGGAGTATTTGCTAGCTTCAAACTTTTTCTCAATTAATCATATTAATCTATTGGTTCATGTGGTACCTTGAATTTACTTCATATGGATTTTCTATGCAATGTTTTCTTAATTCCCACCAAGTGATTGGGTGGGACCATACAAATAAGATTTACAGGACTCTAAAGCTGGAATTGTTTAGTTTTCCACGCAACTAGGTTGAAAAGGGGTCATCTCAGAAGCAGAACCATCAAGAAAAATAGGCATGAGTGGAGAGTGAGATCCCTACCTAGAAAAACCGAGACAGGTGTTGACATGGAACAGCAGCTGTAGGCATTTAGACCCATGGACAAGTTAAGCTGTGTGCCTACAGGCAGGAGACTGGAGTGTAGAATGTGTTCTTTGGACATTTAAAGGAACTTTAAAACATTTGATCAAGCAGGGCAGAGGACACAGGACCTCATGACTGAGAGGTCAAAGACAAGAGTGAAGCATGCCTGCAGTACGGTAGACAAGAAGTGTTCCTGAGTACATAACTGCTGCTTCCTAAGATTATCCTGATCCTGAATTGTATCCTCTTCACTTCCCAAACCATTGTATATCATGATTTCTGTGTGGTCATGTATTGGCAAACCCAGATATGAAGCAGAGAGTCCTATTGAAGGGATGGTTAGTGTCATCATAAAGAAGATTGGAGGATGGAAATATGTCTGACCTTCACTTCAGAGGAATTGGCCTTGAGATGATTTTGATTTTGATTCTTGTCTATCTTTGTGAAGCTAGGTGAAGTCAGGCATGGAAACCACATGTTTTTTGCAGTCTAGTTGTGACCCTTCTCATTTTCTTTTCATTAGCGTGCAATCCATACTGAAAGTTAAGTCTTTCATCTTCATCAGTAAGCATTTCAAGTCCTTTTCACTTATAGCAAGCAATGTTGTGTCATCTGCATATCGACTCTTCCTTTAAACTTGATGCCACATTCATCTTCACATAATCCAGTTTCTCAAGTGATTTGCTCAGCATACAAATTGAATAAGTACAATGAAATGATACAGCCCTGGCACAAATTTTCTGATCTTAAACCATTCTGTATTCCATTTTTCTGTTCAAATAACAGCCTCTTGGTTTATGTATGGGTTCCTCATGAGCAAAACTAAGTGCCCTGAATATCTATTCTTCACATTGTTATCTATACTTCATTATGATTCACACAGTCAAATGCATTTGCATAGTCAATAAAGCACAAGTAAAATTCTTTTGGATATTCTTTGCTTTCAACCAAGATCCATCTCATGCAGTAATGATAACCATCATACCATGTCATTATCTGAATTTGGCTTGTGTTTCTGGGAGCTCCCTGTCAATGCATACCTGAAACCCTTTTAAAATTATCTTCTGCAAAATTTTACTTATATGTTATATTAATCTTGTTCAATGATTTCTACATTCTGTTGGGTCATCTGTCTTTTGAATGGGCACAGACATAAATATTTTCTAATCAGCTGACAGAATAGCTGCCTTATGAATTTTTGGCATAGAAAATTAAGTGCTACCAGTGCTATTTCAGTGTATTGAAACATAAAAATTTGTATTCCATTAATTCAATTCCTGACCACCATGTGTCTGTCAGTTTGTTGTACTGTGGTGACTTGCATTTTGCTATGATTTTTTGAAGCTATGCCATGGATATTTTAAATGCCAGTAAGCTTACCCACAGTGAGCATGTTTCAGCTAAGCTTCCAGACAATCACAGACTAGGAAGAAGGAGAGAAAGACTACTTCTAAATATCTAGCCACTGAAAGCCCTATAAATAGCAGTAGAACACTGTCAGCATAAGAATACTGAATATTGAAACATGATGAAGAGCACCAGAATATTGCCAGGTATAATGAGCATTTCAGATTGGAATGCACTCAAAATACAACTGGATAAGAGCTCCCTTCTCAAAGAAGAGGTGTCCATGATGAGGCAAGTGAAGTAAAACCTTCAGGACCTACATTTTCTAATGGGAACTCAAAATAAAGAGAAACAGCTCCATAATTAATCAGAACACAGAATGTACAATGTATGAATCAAGGAAAACTGAAAATTTCAAAAAATGAAATGGAATGCATAAACATCAATGTCCAAGGTATTGTTGTTGTTAGGTTCTATCGAGTCAGTACCGATTCATAGTGACCTTATGCACAGCAGAACGAAACACTGCCCGATCCTGGGCCAACCTCACTACTGTTGCCATGCTTGAGTCCATCGATGCTGCCATTTGGCCAATCCATCTTTTTGGGGGTCTTCCTCTTTTTATCTGACCCTCCACCTTACCAAACATGATATCCTTCTTCAGTAACTGGTACCTCCTGATAATATGTCCGAAGTATGAGAGATGAAGTTTGACCATCTTAGCCTCCAAGGAGCACTCTGGCTGCACTTCTTCCAAAATGAATCTATCCAAGGTATTAATGAGCTGAAATGGATTGGTACTGCCCAATTTGAACCTTACAATTACATGATTTACTAAGTCGGGAATGACTAATTGAAGAGTAATGACATCATAGTTACAATGCTGTCTGATAGGATAATAACCACAAACCTACAAGGAAAACAAATTAATACCACTATTATTCAAATTTACGCACCAACGACTAAATCCAAAGATGATGTAATTGAATAATTCTACCAACTTCTTTCTGAAATTGATCAAACATGCATTCAAGATGTATTGATAATTACTGGTGATTGCAGTGCAAAGGTTGAATACAAAGAGGAAGGGTCAGTGGTTGGAAAATATGACCTTGGTGATAGAAATGCTGGAGATCGCATGATAGAATTTTAAAGACCAATGCCTTCTTCTCTGCAAATACCTTTTTAAAACTGCATAAACGATGACTGTATGCTTTTAAACAACATAAAAAAACCTCATATGCATAGAACTCACCAGATGGAATACACAGAAATCAAATTGACTACATTTGTGGAAAGAGATGATGGAAAATCTCCATCTTGAAGCATAATGCTCTCTGTGATAGGAAAATATTCATATGACTACATGGAAGACCAATTAATACCATTATTACTCAGATTTACCTACCAACCCCTAAAGCTAATGATGATGAAATTGGAGATTTCTACCCAACTTCTTCCTGATATTGATCAAACGTGCAAAAAAGATGTATTGATAATTACTAGTGATTGGAATGCAAAAGATAAAAACAAAAAGGAAGGATCAGTAGTTGTAAAATATGGTCTTAGTGATAGAAATGATGCATGACAGAATTTTGTAAGACCAATGACTTATTCATTGCAAATAATTTTTTTTTAAATGAAGTATAATAAGACTTTACACGTGGACCTCACAAGAAGAAGGACACAAGAGTAAAATGGAGAGTAAGAGAAAAAGAGGAAGACCCCTAATGAGATGGACTGGCACAGTGGCAACATCAACAAGGCTCAAATGTAGCAATGATTGTTTTTAAAATTCTTCAATTTCATCGCATTAGCTTCAGGAATTGGTAGGCAAATTTGAGTAATAATAGTATTAACTGCTAACTTCAAGGTCAGCAGTTCAAAACTAATAGCCATCCCATGGGAGACAGACCAGGGTTTCTGCTTCCATGAAGATTTACAGCCTCAGATACATTATGCAGGGTCAGGTCGTATGAGTCAGAACCAACTTCACAACACACCACCACCACCAGCAATGCCTAGGACATTGATCTTTAGGTGTTCCATTTTATTTCATTTTTTAAAACTTTCAAAATGATTCTCTAAGTCCTTGAACCTCATATTTTGTATTTTGTTCAGTTCCTGTTCAATCTCAGTTCTGTGCTAAACTCATTTGTTTCACTCTTCAATAACTTAGTTTCCACTTGCTTTTTTGAAACAGTGCTTTGTTTTTGTTTTGTTTTTCCCCCCTCCTATCCCCCAAACCACTAGGCTACCAGTAGTGTAGTGGTTACAAATCAGGCTACGAACCGCAAGGTCAGCAGTTAGAAACTACCAGCTCCTCCGCGGAAGAAAGATGAGGCTTTCTGTAAGCTCTGCTTACAGGCTCAGAAACCCTGTTCAAGGTCACTATGGGTTGAAACCAACTTGACGGCACTTAACAACAATCCCCCAAACCATCATAGATTGCTTATTTTATCAAGACAACGTCTTTCTCTCTCTCTCTAGCTCTCGTTTTATTTTTTAATGTACAGAACCAAAACCAAACAAAATATGCAAGGATATATAGTCACTGAAACAACAAAAGGATACAATCTGGCAGCCAATATTCTGGCCACCAGCACACCTTTCCCTTTCCATGAGTCTAGAGTCCTCAGTTGCTCAATTTCTTCATGCCCTCACCTCTGCCTCAATCTCTGGTGTCACTTCTTCTCTGGTTAGGGTCCCACATTCCACTCATGCTCTTCTCTGATGATAGTTCTAGGGTTCTCTATTTCTGGAATGCAAGATTAACTACCCCCTCCCTGTTTGTTATACAACTTCTACATTTACAGTTATGACTATTACTATTAGGTGTGATAACAAATACTCTCTATTGAATCAATGAATCCCATCCCCATCTCCTTTCACTAGACCCTTCTAGACAAGAGGAAAACTATTATTCAGTGGGAATTCTACCTTCCACCACAAACTCTGAAAACAAATGCCGTCTTGAAAACTTGTAAGCCAGTCATTTCATGCCTTTATAGCCACCACCCCCTCCTCGCCTCCCCATTTTAGGTAGCCAATGTCTACGTTGCCTGTCCCTATCAACCCTGTATACCAAGAGGATAGACTTTATGCTTGATGTGAAGACTTCTTCCCTCTCAATTGGTATTTTGAGCTACTGCATACATAAATATAGGTCAAGTTCAGAAAATTGAAGCAATTTACACTTGCTTCCTTTATCAAATTTCTTTATCTTCCTCTAGTTGAATTCTGGTCATCAAGCCACTGAAGCTAGGTCAGATGGGTACTATCTGCAAGTTTGGGCATTCCAGTGGGCTACCCCTAACTTCATATCAGCTGGATGCTTCACTTTCAGCTCTAGCCTCCATGGCTATGTCCTTATCCATGGGCTCAGGAGTCCTCAAGTCTCACTACACTTAGGACCAACAAGCCCTTCCTTTTCTCTCTCTTATCTCAAGGTCAATGGGAGTCTATGAGACATGGTTGAACTCAGCCCATATCTTCATTACTGCCTTTCCCCCATTTCCACTCATAAGTAGACCAACAGTTTGGCCAGCAAGCCTACATGCCTGCTTATGTGTTCCCTTTGAGTTTGGGTCTTGGAGATGGGTTTGTCCTGAAGGGACTTGATTGCTTTCTTTGATGGCGCCCCAGTGAATAACTTGGTTGTTCTTGTAGTAGCCAATCAGACTGCCATTTTTGTTTTAATTTTTCCTGCTAGTCTTTCTTTCAAAAAGTTTCTTCTGTTCCTCTAGCTGCTCTTGGCTAGTCTGCATGTCTTTTCAAGTGGGAATGTCCCACCTCAGAAGGTTCTGGATAGGGCTCAGGATTCCATCTAAATTTCCATACACTATAAAGGCTCTTTCAGAAGCCTATTTCATTGGGCAAGTTCTAGAACCCCTTTTAGGTATCCCAATCAGTTACAGCCTGAAGACAGGCTTACAAGCTTTCTATAATCGAGTTCTCCCAATATTCCTTTGTATCCCACTCAAGTGTCTATTTTACAATAGTAGGCAAAGGAAACCGATATCCATAAGACAGTCAAATACTTTGGTTTTTGAAACTTGACTTGATATGCTAACTTTGACTCCCAACCAAAAGTTTAGGTGGCACAGGAAATCTAACTAATATTTACTACCACAGCCCATAACCCAAAATAGGTTGAATTTGAATGAAGTGTACATGGAATACTATGTTTAAAAAAAGATAAAAAATAAAAAGCAACACCTGACTGTTTTGATAAGAACAGATTGGGAAAAATGCATTTAATTTTAGAACTAAGAACTATGACTGGTTCATACAAAATATTCAGTACTATCCTGACAAATAAATTATCACAATTTAAAAAGCTTCCTTCTTGACTTTAATTTTTATCAGTCTCACGAATCACCAAAATCATAAATGATGATATTCAAATAAAACACCACAAAATAGAGCAAAATAAGCATTTTCCATCAAGAGACTTTCATTGAAAACTTTAAATCTATGCATATTCTGTGGTCTGCATATATAAAAAGAGGGACAAAAATTCAAACTGATCATCTTGATCTTTCCCATCGTTAGATAAAAATGATAGAAAAAGATTCTTTGAGATTCCATAACTTTTCCACAATTTTAATTATTTATTTACTTGAATGCAAACTTTCTATTTATAAGCTACATACAAACATGTCTAGGTTTTAATGTCTTATTTTTTGTTGTTATTTATTGCTCAAGAAAAAAAGTATGTATTTTAATACTGTCTTTGTAGACTAATGCCAATTTACCTAGTGTACCCCAAGTCCAGAAACTCATTCCCTTGATTATAAAGTTTTACTTTCTAGTCTTTTCATTTGTCATTATATTTTTCACCTTTAATTCTTCATTTCCTCAAAAACATTTTTCATGACATTTTCATTTTTCCTATTACAAATGAGGTTTAATATACTTGTTGTTGTTGTTGTTATGTGCCGTGGAGTCGGCTCCGACTCATAGCGACCCTGCACAGGGTTTCCGAGGCTGTTAATCTTTACGGGAGCAGAACGCCTCATCTTTCTCCCGCGGAACCGCTGGTAGTTTCGAACTGCTGACTTTATGGTTCGCAGCCCGATTCGTAACCACTACGCTACCAGAGCTCTAATATACTTAAACCTATATTTAACAATCATATTGATTTTTTTTTCAGTTACTTGATTGTCCACTTTCATCCTTTGCCCAATTTCCTAATATGCTGTTGGCCTTCCTCTAACTCTTTAACTGTAAGAAAATTCGCCTCTGATAGAATTTGCAGACATTTCCACATTTTATTTTCCATGGTTGACTTTCTTTGCAGTTATTATTACACATTTTTAACATATTCATTATTTAGAGGAATTTATAAGACATTTTCATAGCTTCAAGATTTTGTAATGCTTAGAAAAATACTTAGAAAAACCTTTCCACTCCAATGTTAAAAATTACTTTCCTCTAGTTTCTTGTAGCATTTACATTCATATATTTACATTAAAATAGTAATTGATCATTTATTTTCATTTCATATACAGTGGGATGGCTTCAATATTTTTTATTCAGTTGCCTATTAAAATACTTCCAGCAGCATCACAGCAACACACAAACTGCCACCAAACAACAAACTGACAAATGAGTGGTGGCCATTACCTCATTCTGCTGGGGAAATGCAATAGTCAAAGGAACTTTGGTGAGAGTTGAACCAGTACATAACTTCTAACATCCTAAGTCTATTAAAGAAAAGTGGAGGTAACCAGAGTGACAGGTTGTCTATCATCAAGAAAGCAAGTCATTTTGCCCACCAAACTAAAGCTATTTAGACAAGGATTCACATTAGAGTTTAACCCATCAAAATATATCCTTTCTATACTTATTTTTCAGCAATTCTTCCACCACATCCCAACAATTGATTCTGTTCAGTACAGATCTCCTCTAGCACCCATGCTTCCAGCCAAACTGAACAACCAGAGGTACTACTTGAAATTCAACCCCATTTGAAGGAATTTTCTTGCATGGATACCTCTAAGTAGATATATTATGTAATAACAGGCCACTTCTGCTTGATATCAGCATATACAGAACTATATGTAGATATATTATGTAATAACGGGCTACTTCTGCTTGATATCAGCATATACAGAACTATATGTATCTCAGATTTTTTTTTTTTTTTTTTACTTAATTAATTATAGGGAACTTAATATGAGGTACAGACAAATAAAATGACAGGGCAATAGTAGTAAGTCAGTTATGGAATATGAGCCACATTATCCTGCAACTTACTTATTTCTCGAGGAATTGCTCATGCCTGGTATTGTATAATTTACCTGACAGTGAAGTATTGTTGGATATGCTTGATTGTTGTTCTTATGTTGCTAGGTGTTGTCAAGTTGATTCTGAGTCACAGTGCTCAGAACAAAATATCACCCGTTTCTGTACCATCCTGACAGTTCTTGTGTTTGTTAAAGTCACTGTGTCATTCCATCTTAGAGGATTTTTCATTTTCACTAACCCTCTACTTTATCTCTGGTAGCGTAGTGGTTACGAATCGGGCTGCGAACCTTAAGGTCAGTGGTTCGAAACTACCAGCCGCTCCGCGGGAGAAAGATGAGGCTTTCTACTCCTGTAAGGATTTACACCCTCGGAAACCCTGTACAGGGTCGCTATGGGTCGGCTCCGACTCGAAGGCACTTAACAACAACAACAACTACTTTATCTACCATGACATCCTTTTCCAGGGACTGGTTATTCCTAACAATGTGTCTAAATACGAAATCTCAATCCTTGTTTCCAATGAGAACTCAGGCTGTGCCTCTATAAAGACTGACTCGTTTGTTTTTCTGACAGTCCATGGTAATTCCAATATTCTTTGCCAATACCATGATTAAATTACATAAATTATTCTTTGGTATTTCTTATTCATTGTTCAGATTAATGAAGCAATTCAAAACCATGGCTTTAGTCCTCAAAATGACAATCTATTTTCTCTAACAACTTTAAAATTGCATTTTTTCAGTAGATTTGCCATTACAATACATCATCTGAGTTTTTGATCATTGCTTCCATGGTCGTTGACTGTGGATCTAATAAAAATGAAATCCTTGACAATCCCATTTTTTTCCCATTATCATGATGCTGTCTATTGGTCTGGTTGTGAAGATTATTGTTTTCTTTACAATGATTTATAATGCATACTGAAGAATGCATTCTTTGGTCTTCATCAGTAAATGCAAGATTATATAATCTGCATATCGACTAATGAGCTGTCCTTAATTCTAATGCCTTGTTCTTCATATACTTCAACTTCTCAGATTAATTGCTCTGCCTACAATTGAATAAGTATGGAGAAATGACACAACCTTTATATACACCTTTCCTGAGTCTAAACCATTCAGTATCCTCTTGTTCTATTGGAATAACTGCCTCTTGGTCTATGTACATTCCTCCTGAGCACAATTAAGAATTCTAAAATTCCCACATTTCACAATGTTATCCTGAATTTGTTATGGTCTACATGGTTGAATGCCTTTTTATTGTTAATAAAGCACAAGAAAACATCTTTCTGATATTCTTTGCTTTCAGCCACCATTTATCTGGCATCAACAATGATATCCCTTGTTCCACATCCTCTTATGAATCCAGTTTGCATTTCTGGCAGCAACCTGTCAATGTACTAATGCAAAAGTTTTTGAATTATCTTCGGAAAAATTTTACTTGTATGTGATACTGATGATATTACTCAGTAATTTCTGAATTCTGCAAACCCACTTTTCTTTGGACTATGCACAGATATGGATGTCTTCCAGTCACTTGGCCAGGGTACTGTCTTCCACATTTCTTGGCATAGATAGTGTTTTCAGCACTGCATCAGTTTATTGAAGCATTTCAATTGAGATACCATCAATTCTTGAAGCTTTATTTGTCATTAATATCTTCTCTTCAGCTTGGACTTGTTCCTTTAAAACCCTTGGTTCTTGATCATATACTACCTCCTGAAATGGTTAAATGTCAACCAATTCTTAGGGGTACAATATTTTTTTTTGTATTCCTTTCATCTTCTTTTGATGCTTCCTATATTGTTCAATATTTTATACATAGAATCCTTCAATATTGTAAGGCTTGATATTTTTCTTAAGTTCTTTCAGTTTGAGAAATATTGAGTGGGCTCTTCTCTTTTAGCTTCTAACCCTGGGTGTTTTGCATATTTCATGATAATACTTTCCATTAACTTCTTGAGCTGCCCTTTGAAATTCTTCTGCTCAGCTATTTTGCATCATCCTGTCTTCCACTAGCATTAGCAACTCTCCTTTCCAGAGTAAGCTTTAGTCTTTTCAGGCATTCATTGTGGTCTTTTCTTTTTTTTCCTTTTTAATTACATTTTGCTTTCTTCATGCCTGGGATGACTGGTCTTCAGTCATTAGTGTTCAATGTGTGAAATCTATTCTTGAGATGGTCTCTAAATTCAAGGTTATATGTTGGCTCTCATGAAATTGTTTTAATTTTCCTTAGCTTCCATGTGAGTTTGCATATTAGCAATTGATAGTTTGTTCCACAGTCACCTGTGGCTTTATTTTGGCTAATGATAATGAGGTATTCCATAGTCCCTTCCCACAGATGTTGTCAATTTAATTCCTATGCATTCCATCTAGTGAGGTCCACATGCATAATCATCATTTATGTTATTGAGAAAAGATAACTACAATGAACAAGTCTTGCAAATTTCTGACATTCTGTCTCCAGTACTATTTCTATCACCAGTGCAATATTTTAAAATTATCAATCCCTCCTGTTTGTTTTTAACTTTCAGATTCCAATCACTAGTAATTATCAAGCATCTTAATTGCAGGTTTGATCAATTTCAGACTGAAGATTAGCTGGCTGGCTAGCTGTGAGCTTTCAAGTTGGTTCTGGTTTGTAGCGACCCTGTGCAGGTGTTTGTTTTTTTAGGCTGTAAATCTATACAGGAGCAGAAAGTCTCATTCTTTTCCTGCAGAGTGCCTGGTGGACTTGAACTACTGACCTTGTGGTTATCAGCTCAATGCATAACCTATTATGCCATGAGACTGAAGAAGTTGGTAGAAATCATCCATTTTTTCACCATTGACTTTGGTGTTTGGTAAGTAAATTTGAATAACAGTGGTATCAACTGTTACTGTTCTTCCTTGTTGTTTTTAAGTACCATTGAGTTTGTTCCAATTCACAGAGTCCCTGTGTAGGATATCTCAGGAACCGCTGGTGGGTTTGAACGCAGACCTTGTGGTTTGCAGTCCAGTGCTGATCCTACAGTGTCACACCAAGAGTCCAGTTTTCCTTCTTCCTTGTTGTTGTTAAGTGACATCGAGTCGGTTCCAACCCACAGCGACCCTGAATAGGGTTTCTGAGGCTGTAAATCTTTATGCAGCAGAAAGCCTCATCTTTCTCCTGTGGAGCAGCTGGTAGTTTCGCACTGCTGACCTTGCAGTTCGCAGCCCGATTCATAACCACTATGCTACCAGAGCTCCTTCTTCCTTGCAGGTGTATGGCTATTATCCTACCATAGACAGAATTGTATTTTAAAATGTTGTTATTGTTAAGTACTGTCAAGTTGGTTCTGACTCAAAGCAAACCCTTACTCAAAGGGTTTTCAAGGAGTGGCTGGTGAGTCTGAACTGTCTACCTTGCCATTCAAACTGATCAGTGCTTACTCTACAGTGTCACATCAGGAGTCTCAAAATATTTTTTTAATGATGAATGCAAACTCATTCATGTCATTCATGGTATAGTAAACTATATGATTATCCAATTCAAAATGGTTAATTTTGTCCATTACAGCTCACTAATGCCTAAGATACTGATGTTTATGTATTCCATTTCATTCCTGATGACTTCAAATTTTCTTAGATTCATACTTTGTACATTCTATGTTCTGATCATTAGTGGATATTTGCAATGGTTTCTTTTTATTTTAAGTCAGCCAATGAAGGTCCTGAAAGCTTTGCTCTATCCACATCATTAATGCCAACTCTAATTTGAGGAAGCAGCTCTTCTCTGGTCATATTTTGAGTGACTTCTAACAAAGGGAGTTAATGTTACAACACTATGTAAGTGTTCCATTGCTATTTATAAGGTTTTCAGTATCTGGTGGTGCTGTTCACTAAGCATTGTACTGCTAACCTAAAGGTTGGCAGTTCAAACCCACCACCTGCTCCTCAGTAGAAAGATGACACTTTTTGTTCCCATAAGTATTTATAACCTCAGAAACCCTATGCAAAATCAGTATGAATCAGAAGCAATTCAAATGCAGTGGTATGGTTTGGTTTGGTTTATTAATCCATTTGAAGTGGACAGAAATGGACTGTCTATTATTTCTATCTAGTCTGTTCTTAAGCACTGACATGGCTCTGTAGGGTAAGCATTGGATTAATACCACATGGTCAGCAATTCAAACACATCAGTCACTCTTAGAAATTTGTCATGAGTTGGAAATGACTCGATGGCACACAACAATAGTCTGCTCTTTGTTTGGAAATTTGGCTGAAATATGTGCACAATAGATGACACTACTGATATTGGAAATATCAGTGGCATCACTTCCAACAAGCCACAACAATGCAATGCACTGAGAGACGAGTGATTTATGACTTGTAAAATTAAA
>NW_006408613.1:5117402-5128123 GCF_000296735.1 Chrysochloris asiatica | reverse complement strand
AGATTTACAGCCTCTGAAACCCTGTACAGGGTCGCTATGAGTCGGAATCGACTCCACAGCACATAACAACAACAACAACAATAGTAGAACTTTAATATGCACAATAATTTATTTGTTCATTTATTCTTTTATTAAGCTAATAATAATTTATTGCCTATAATTTGTCAGATACTGTTCTAGGCACAGAATCTCTGTCTTTCAAACCAGGCATTTGGTCTCTAATAGGACTCATAGCAAAACAAGAACTCTTTCTAGGAAGTGTAACATCTATTTGAAACAAAAAACATTGCCTCCTTATCAAGCTTTTTCTGGAGTCTTGAGTTATTTAATGAATAGAATGGAGCTTGTACCTAAATATTGCATGCATGTTTTTTAAATCCAAAGATATGTGGCAAGAGTGGTATTTATTACCAATAGAGAATGAAACCTGCAGTGATTTGATTTTCACTTTGGGAATAAATCACAACGTATCTTAGAGCCCTAAGCTTTCATAAATTTTACCTAGGAAGATTACTCTTGAAGTTTCATGGAATTAATTTTCTATGCACAATGATAACCTGCATGTTGCTATTGTGGTTAGCAGTCCAGTGCTTACCATATGGTCCCCAAACAGGACTCCCTTTTAGTCTTAATACCTACAAAATAGTTTAACCAATAAATTACTAATACCCTTCTATTATTGAAAAAATAGCTTTTGTAGTGTAGTGGAATATGAGCTAGGTCAGTAGTTCAAATCTACCAGTTGCTCCAAATGAAAAAGAGGAGACTTTCTGTTCCTGCAGAGATGTATAGCCTCAGAAATGCTATACAGGGTCACAATGAGTCAGAACTGACTCTGTGACACACAACTACCACCACAATGATTCTGAAAAGAAGTCCTAGTGTGAGAGTTGAACAGACATGCCAAGAAAGGAAGTGACTGACAAGCAGCGGCAGTTGACAGGAGCTACCATAGCCAATTTGAGAGTTTGTGAACAACTTTAAATAAAAGAAAACAAATTCACATTGCAGAAATCTACCCATGGATTGTGGAGACAAATGTGTGATTTTAATTTGTTTTTCATTTTTTTTCCAAACCATTGTACAAACTTCAGGGAACTTTCCACTTTCCAGGCAGTCGGAGCCATTAGGGCAGGCTCTGCTCTAAATCTGCAAAATCAAGCCTGAACAGTTCCTGGACTGGCTCTCACTTGGGATTAACTGATGCATGGGGTAGAGAGAAATAATAAGGAGGGGAAGGCTGTGGGAAATCTGTGAACCTGTTGGACACAGTGTGGCTACTTTGAATTTTCTCAGGTGGTTGTGAAGGCAAGAGGCCAGTAGGTGGTGCAACACACCTGTTACTGGAGGAGTGAAAGCCAATGAGTTTCATTTTTCCCTGTGTGAGATAGTTTTGTTTATTTACTTGTTTTCCTTCTTCTTGCATTACACAACAGGTTACACCAACAGCAATCATACAGCTAAACCATAGCGGTATCTTCTATGACCACACCAATTGGATAAGAGCTAATACCAGTTGATATATACCAGAACAGATACTACAACCAACATTGGATAAATCTACTCTCTATTGAACTGTATGAACAGTGAACTGAGATTCTCACCTTCTGTCACACTCATCAAGAAGTAATTAGTGACTGTCTAAGGCTACACCAATATACATTCATCAACGCAATACAAATGAAATAATACTACAAAGCCTAGAAAGCCGTAGAAAATTTCTGTTCACATGATGAAATAAGACAGTGTTGCTCAAACAAATGACCAAAAGGCAGAGCTATAAAATTCAATGGAGGGAGAAGAGGCAGTGGAACTCCCTGGAAAAGATTCAGGAGAGTGATACTAAGGTACATCCAAAGGATTCAGAGAAAGGTCAAAGAAAACAGAGAAGAATAAAGAAAAGCGCTATAGGAACAATCGAAAGAGGCAGAATTGAATCAATGGAAATCAGAATTAGCAACTTGAAGCTAAATCTTTCAGTAGTAGTAAAATAGAAGAACAATCATAAAAAAACAAAGAAGATATCTGAAGAAAACTTAAAATTCATGTATGATAACATGAGGAGGAATAAATATGGGTGATTTGAATTCCATAACAGGAATGACAAAGAAAACAACAGAAAAGATAGTCTAAAAACTTCAGGAAGAAAATTTCCCTAATGTTTTGAAAAATGACATGATAAATATTTAAGAAGCAGAATGAAGCCCAAACAGGATAGACCCCAAAAGAAAATCACAAAAACATATCATAATCAAATTTTCCAAAATCAAAGACAAGGAAATAATCCCGAAAGCAGCTTGGGAAAAACTAAATGTTACCTACAAAGGGAAACCAATACAAATAATTTCTGAATTCTCAGCAGAAGCTAAACAGGTTAAAAGGCAGTAGGGAAACATATATAAAAGTCTGAAAAATTGGGTGTTGGGGGGGGGGGAATACATAAGAAGGGGGGTAGGGAATGGAAGAACAAAGCGGACCCTGGGACCATTAAGGGAGAAGAGCAGAGAGCAGGACCCTACCCAGAGAAGAAGTGATGCCAGAGATGGAGGTAGAGATGATGACGTGGAAAGATGGAGCGGCTGGGGCTTTAGACCCAGAGAGGGAAAGGGGTTGTGTGCTGACAACCCGGGGGTTGATGATGCATGGAGGGGATTGTAACCATGGCAATGAAACGATATATGATAGGATGAATGTAAAGCTAATATTCTCCCATGTAAACGATAACATAATTCACAATAAAACATTTTTTTAAAAGTCTGAAAAAAATAACTGCCAACCAAGAAATATATACCCATCAAAACTGTCCCTCAAATATGACAGAAAACAACAGCAAGATACATATTATTTTCCAGTGCACATGGAACATTCTCCAGATTAGACCATAAATTAGGCCACAAAGCAATTCTCAATAAAAATTAAAAATATCCAAATACTACAAACCTCTTCTCTGCTTACAGTGTTATAAAATTAGAAATCAACAATAGGAAGATCAAAAAAACAAAATCGAATACATGGAAACTTATTACCAGCCTGCTTAAAGCCACTGGGTAATAGAACTAACAATAAAAACAAAACAAAAAAATTCTTGAAGCAAATGTGAATGAAAACATAACATACCAAAACCTTTGGGACATAGCAAAAGCAGTGCTGGGACGACAATTCGTAGCAATAACTGCACATATCTAAAAATAAGAAATAAATAAAATTAACACAACACACCTCAAACAATTAGAAAAAGACAAGCAAAATAAGTCTACAGTAACCAGAAGAAAATAAATATTAAAAATTAGAGCAGAAATAAATGGATTACAAAGAAGAAAAGCAAAAGAAAGAATCTACAAGACAAGAAGCTGTTTCTTTAAAGAGATTAATAAAATTGACAAACCGGTGGCAAATCTACCAAAACAAAAGAAAGAGAAGATATAAATAAGATGCATAAGAAATGATAAGGTGACATCACAGCTGAACCAATGGAAATTAAAAGGGTGATAATGGAACACTCTGAAGACTTGTACTTCAATACATTTGAAAATCTGAAAGCAATGGACAACATTTTAGAAAAACACAACCTACCTAAACTAATATAGAGTAAAGTAGAAAACATGAACAGACTAATATCAAAAGAAGAAATGGATCAGATCATTTAAAAACTCCCAGCAAAAATATCCAGGCCCAGATGACTTTACAGGTGAAGTTTTACAAACATTAAGAGAAGAGTTAACACCAATTTTACTAAAACTTTTCCAAAACATAGAAAAGGATGGAAAATTCACCAGTACATCTTATGAAGTTAGAATAAATCTCATACCTGGTAAGGATATCACTAAAAGAGAAAATTATAGATCAATATCCCTCATGAACATAGATGAAAATTCTCAACAAAATTTAGCCAATAGAATTCAAAAACATATAAAAAAAAATCATAATGAAGTCTTATTCATGCCAGCGATGCAAATATAGTTCAATATTAGAAAAATAATCAACATACTGCACCATATAAATTTTTTTAAAAAATGAAAAGAACCAGATGATTGTATCAATTGATGCAGAAAGGATACTTTACAAAATCTAGCACCCAATCTTGATATAAACCATCAAAAAAGTAGGAAATGAGGAAATTTTCTGAGCATAGTTAAGAGCATTTATATACAAAACCAACAGCCAACATCACTCTTAACAGAGAGAAACTGAAAGCATTCTCTTTGTGAACAGGAACGAGACAAGGCTGTCCTTTATTAGCACCCTATTCAATATTGTGTTGGAAGTTTTAGCCAGAACTATAAAGCAAGAAAGGAAATTAAAAGTATCCAAATTGGCAAAGAAAAAATAAAACTTTTTCTATCTGTAGATGTTGTTATTGTTGTTAAGTGTTGTTGAGTCGGTTCCAATTCCTAGTGACCCTGTATACAGTTTCAGAGGAGCGATTGGTGAGCTTGAGCTATCAACTTTACAATACAAATTGACCTTGCAGTCCAGTGCATTAATACACAGCACCAGACCATGACTCTATAGATGACATTATCCTAAATATAGAAAATCCCAAGGACCCAACAAGAAAATTATTGGTACTTACCAGAAGATTCAGCAAAGTGTCAGAGTGCAAGAGCAATATACAAAAATCAGTTGTATTCCTTTATACTAATAAAGAGAACTCTGAAAAGGTAATTAGGACAATAATACCACTTACAACAGATACCCAGAGGATGAAATATTTAGGAACAAATCTAACCAAAGGAACAAAAGACCTATACAAAGAAAATTACAAAAAAACTGCTGCCAGAAGCCAAAAGATTTACAAAAATGGAAAAAAAATGTATCATGCTCATAGATAGGAAGACAACATTGTGAAAATACCAATACTACACAAAGCAATCTACAGATATAATGAAATCCCTATCTAGATTCCAACAACATTCTTTAAAGATATGAAAAAAATTATCATGAAATTTATATGGAAAGGAAAGAGGTCTCTGATAAACAAAACACTGTTTAAGGAGACCAAAGTTGGAGGACTTTGATTCCCTGATTTAAACTTTTACTACATAGCCACAGAGGCCATCACAGTCTGGCTCTGGTATAATGAAAAGATATATAGATCAATGGAACAGAACTGAGAACCCAGAGGTAAATTCATCCTCATACAATCAAGTGATCTTTGGTAAAGATCCAAATCACATTAAATGGGAAAGAGATAGTCTCTTCAACAAATTGTGCTGGTATAATTGGAAATCAATTTACAAAAGAATGAAACAAGACCCATATCTCACACCATATAAAAAAATCAAACTCAACAAGGATTAAAGAACTAAATGTAAAACCTAGAAATACAAAATCTTCAACGAAAAAAAACAAGGACAAACATTGTTGTTGTTATGTGCCGTGGAGTTGGTTCCAACTCATAGCAACCCTGTACAGGGTTTCCAGAGCTGTAAATCTTTACAGGAGCAGAAAGCCTCATCTTTCTCCTGCAGAACAGCTGGTAGTTTCGAACTGCTGACCTTGAGATTCCCAGCCCAATTCGTAACCACTATGCTACCAGAGCTCCTTAAGGACAAACTTAGGGGCTCTAATACATGGCATACATACACTATCCAACATTACAAACAGTAGATTACAAAATAGATGACTGGGGATTCCTAAAAATTAGAAATGTATGTGCATCAAAAAATTTCACCAAAAGTGTAAAAAAGGGACCCTACAAACTGAAAAAAAACTTTTTGTTATGACACATCAGACAAAGGAATTATATCTAAAATTTATAGAAAACTACAACACGTCTACAAGAAGTAGACAAACCAATTTAAAAATGGGCATAGGACTTGAGTAGACATTTCACCAAGGAAGACATTCAAGCAGCCAACAAACATATGAAACAATGCTCATTATCATTAGCTTATTGTTGTTGTTGTTGTTAAGTGCCGTCGAGTCGGTTCCAACCCATAGTGACCCTGTAGATGGTTTCCAAGGAGCAGCTGTTGAGCTTGAACCATAGACCTTGCAGTTCAAATGACTTTGCGGTCTGACGCATTAGCCCAGAGCGCCACACCAGAAGTCCATCATTAGCTTATTAGAGAGATGCAAATCAAAACAGAAATGAGATATCATCTCACACCAGTATTAACAACAATGTTCAAAGAACCAGAAAACAACAAATGCATGTGAGGGCATGCAGAGACTGGGACCCTTCTCTTCTACATTGCTGATAAGACTGTAAAATGGTTCAACAACTCTGTAAAATAGTATGACACCTCCTCAGAAAGTGTGAATTCCTGAGCCATGGGCACTGACCTAGTTAGCCCCTGGGAGTTAGGGTTGAGAATGAAGCTGGTCTGAAGTTCAGGAAGGTGTGCATGAATTCTCAAACTTGTAATTAGTGCCAGTTTGACCTCGCTTGGATGGCTCACTGACTAGAATTCAATCAGATGAAGGTAAAGATGTCCAATAATGTGAGCAATTGCAAATTGCTACAATTTGATGAACTGGACTTTTGCTTAGAGATGCAGTTGTTCAAAATTCCAATCAGAAAAGAAGAGTTCTCCACATTAAGGAACCAATTTGTTTCTTCAATATACTGGGTTGATGTTGTTATTTTTAAGTGCCATCGAATCGATTCCAATCCATAGCAACCCTTTATAGGGTTTCCAAGGAGTAGCTGGTGAGCTTTAACCACCAAGCTTGCAGTTCAAATGACTTTGCAGTCTGATGCATTAGTCCACAGTGCCACACCAGGACTGGGTTGATAGGCACTGACAATTTAGACATTGGCTATGAAAAATGGGGGTGGGTGCTATAAAAGCATGATGTGGCTGGTTTACAAGCTGTCATGAGTGTGCTTAGTTTCAGAATGAGGTACGTAAGGTTTCTTCTTCCAGATGAATCAAGCAAAAGGGGATGTGGGATGATGGTGATAAGATTTTATGATTCAATTGCCAGTAAGTGTGATCAAGATAAATTATGATTGTCACAATTGTAGTTGTAGAAGATGTGTAACTAAAAGCGGCGAGGGGGGGGGGATATTTAATTATTCATTTGAGAAACAGATGATCCCAGGACCATCAAGAAGAAGAGCATGAGTGAAATGTGAGATCCCTACTTAGCAAAATGGCGACAGAAGAGACAGTGGCAGGGGCCGTGGCATGGAGAGAGAGCAGCTATGGGCTCTGGGCCCTTTAAATATATCCTTATTCTGTCCCTGCAGGATACTAGCTTGCAGAATGTGCCCTTTGGATATTTAAATGAATGTATAGTTTTGGTTTTGTATGTGTACATCAAATATTTTTGCTTTGCTTATTTGAGAACTATAAGGTGTAGATGAGGAACCACAGGGAAGATATAGGATAGCATTGCAGGGAAGGGATTGTAATCGCTGAGATGAAACAAAGTGTATAATTTGTTGACTGTAAAGCTGATCATCTTGTCTATAAACCTTCACTCAATTAACAATAAAAAGTTAAAAAAAATAAATAAAAAGGAGTCCTGGTTTGGCACTGTAGGGTAAGCACTGGACTGATAATCAAAAATTTGGTTGTTAAAACCCATCAGCCTCTCTTCTGAAACCTATACAGGTTTGCAATGAGTCACAACTGATTGGAAGGTACTTAACAACTACAGCTCTGGAAGAAGACATCGTGGTGGAGCAGTAGCTAAGTGCTTGACTGCTAACTGAAACTTGGATGGTTTGAACCCAGTGTCTGCTCCATGAAGAAAGATGTGGAAATCTGATTCCATAAAGATTGCATTCTTCAAAACCATCTGAGGCATTTCTACCCTGTTCTATAGTGTCCCTATGAGTCAGAATTGGTAATGGATTTTTCAAAATGGATTTTTCAAAAATCTCAATGGTAATGGATTTTTCACAGGTTCTTGAAAGCTGCAAAATTTGTTGAAGAAGAAAATATTGAATGTAATCAATGTCATTTCTGTTAGAATACTTACAAGTAATTAAATATGATTTCCTCCTTGAATTTATTTTTTATCTTGACTATTTTGGGCTTTTTGGTTTGCTTCAAAATGATCAGAGAGAACAGTATGGGCATAAACGTCATAATTAGGATGATAGAAATTTAACAAGAAAATGATTATTTAACACCCCTCAGATTGATAATCTGAAATAATTACCAGCAACAGGTAATATCTCAAATTATACTCAATTTTGGGAACAAGCAATGAAATGTATGTAAATAATATGGCTCTCAGTTTTATGAAACACATTTCAACTGTGGAGTTAGAATGCCTTACTGTTGTCATTAAGTGCCAACTCATAGCAGCCCTATATAAGGTTTCCAAGAAGTGGCTGGTGAGTTTGAACCACCAACCTTGCAGTTCAGTGCTTTATTCCACAGTGCCATACCAGTACTCCAGAATGCCTTACCAAAGCACCAAGAATTCTTCAGAATTTAATCCAGTTGCATATTTCTGAAGTTAATTTAAACTTGGTGATGATTCTGTCTTTATATCAGTTTTGATTTGCTTCTCTTCACACACATGTGAATTTTGTTTTCCTACATATAATGATTATTAGCAAATTTCTCAAGAATTCTCATGTTATTGAGTTCAGTGAGATGAGATAATCCCATGTTTTAATTCAATTGTCTGTGGATAAATGATAGTGACTATTGCAATACGTTGTCATTGTTGTTGTTGTTAAATATTGGCAAGTAGGTTCCAACTGATAGAAACCCTGTATATGGTTTCCAAGGAGTGTCTGGTGGGTTTGAAGCAACCACTTTGCAGTTAGCTGTATGCATATTTAGTTTTGCTTGTTATGTTGTATGTCTCTTATGAACATTAATATATATAATTTGAAAAGTCTACTCCCTGTTTCTTCAATGGTGTGGGGTAGGAGAATATATTGTATAAATCATCAAAGAACAGAAAAGTTGAATAATTTTGTATCTACATTACTATTTACAGTTTGATGGAACTGTTTGCGTCAAGATCTACCAAAAAAGCATGCATTTTCATTTAAATGCAAAATATTTCAAAGAATTAAGGGTGAAGTAAACATGGTCTTCATACTTAACTGTCTCAAAAGTGAACTATGTTCCATCAAATATGTTTTGTGGGTTTCTATGAGGCTGGAACATACTTGTATATACTCACAATCCAGCATTTCAACAACATGCTTCCTCTTCCCCTAACACACATACACATACATATAAAATTCTATCCCAAAACATAGAAACAGTCCTAATTCCCACAGTATTAACAAATATGGAAATATGATCTAAATATCTGGAATCAGGAAATAATATTGAATATCTAACCATAAAAAATCCATGAAACTATTCCTTTAGTAGCCAAGGGACTACACAACCATCAAAAATACCTCCCCATCAAGCGCCTGCATAAGGACAATTTTTATAAATGTTTATTAAACTATTTACAATTAAAATATATCTTTGAAGTGATTTAGTGCTTTGTGTGGTAATTTCATCAAATTTTGCTGCCAGATGAAAATTATAATTTGATTGTTATAGCTTGATGAAGACCATATTAAGCACATTTTCAGATAATTTCCTTTTTATTCTTGATTAGTAAGCAAGCTTTGGCAGAGAAACAAGGTTATGGTTTCACTATATTGTGATTTTTATCAATCGAAAATTAAAAGCTTTTCAGATTTTGAAACATACCAAAAGAGATGACATGATACTGAATTTCTTATATGGACTATTTCTTTAATCATTGAGAATAATCAGAGATCCTGAGAGATATCAGGGCCATGTGAAATTGGATGAGTGCTCTTTCATTTATGTCATGAAATAGAAAATGAAATGGGAAAGCAACAGGTAGCCTTTCCAAGATTTCCTTTTATGATTCAGGAAATATTTAGAAGTATAGAATAAAAACTTGATATAATGAAAACAAAAAACCCACAAGGATAAATTGAGCTTAATTCAAAACTGATTTTTTTGATGACCTGATCATTTATGGGGCAACCTTTTTGTATTAAAAAATGAACATTCTTTGAATCAGCATACAGCAAATGACACTAATTTCATTAGTCTACCCGTTCACATTTTTGCAATTAAATCCACTGCTTCTGAATAGCTATGCAGGGTTATTTTTGGTGTTAAGTGCCATCAAATCAGTTTCAATTCATAACAATCATGTATAAGGATTCTCGGGAGTATTTGATAACCTTGAATTTCCAACCTTGGGATTAACAGTCCAGTTTGTAACCTATCAAGCCACATCAAAGGTAGTAGAGAGTATTCAACTTCTAGTAAGATTAGGAGAGCCTTGAATTGAGGACCTTAATTTTACATTTATTTTGCGGCTCAAAACAGAACTCAGAAGTTCATAAAAGATTCTCAAGTAATACTGGTTGATTGAGTGCATTAGTAAATAGAATGTTTGGGGTCTGGATATATATGATGTTGTTGCTGTTTTTGTTGTTGTGAGGTGCCATCAAGTCAGAACCAACTCACAGAGACCCCATGTACAGCAGAATGAAACAATGTCTGATCCTGGGCCAACCTCACTTGACACCATTAATGATGCCACCTGGCCAATTCATTTCGCTGTGGGTCTTCCTTTTTTTCTCTGACTCTCCATCTTACCAAGCATGATATCCTTCTCCGCTACTGTTCCCTGCTGACACTATGTCCAAAGTATGAGAGACGAAGTTTAGCCATCTTGGCCTCCAAGGAGCACTCTGGCTGCACTTCTTCCAAAACAGATCTATTGGTTCTTTAGGCAGTCCGTGGCACTTTCAGTAT
>NW_006408613.1:5115525-5116302 GCF_000296735.1 Chrysochloris asiatica | reverse complement strand
CGCCTCACTTTCTTGAAATATTTCAATTTGTATTCTGTCAATATATGATGTTGGGCTTACTTATTTAACTTTCGTCCCTTCTAAAAAACATTTTCTTTATACCTTGGCAACCTCTTTCATTTCTACTTTTATAAAACCATTTTCATCAGCTTTCTCACTTTCTTTTTTTCCTATTTATTGTCAAGAAAATGTGCATAGTATCTGATTTTCCACATCACTGTGATTACATTTATCAATGTGAAATACTCTGAGCTCAGGGAGGAGTAAACAGAAATATTAATCCTTCCTAAATTGCAGACTTCAAACCCAGGTATATAATTTTCCCACTACCTAAAGGAAAGGGAGGATGGAAGGAACGGGATGAGTGTCAGAATTACCAGATACCAAAGAGAGGAAAGGTGTTCTCTTCTGCATGTGGTTTTTAATAAATAGTCTTGAATTTTTTGTGTCTATAAGGGAGCTTCAAACACTTCTTGTTCTGTCCTGTTACATTGCCTTTGAACATAGCACTTGGAATTTATCTATTTTAATACTCTCTAAATACAAAAAAAAAAAAAAAAAATGCATATTGTAAGAAAGTCTGATATTTTTAAAATAGAACCTGCATGGTCAACTGAAACATTGTAATCAAGGATTATAGATAAGCATCTATCCTGAAGTGTAATGCTATTATTGTTGTTAAGTGCATTCAAGTCAGTTCAGACCCATAGCAACTCTGGATAGGGTTTCTGAGGAGTGGCTGGTGAGCTTGAACCACCAACTTTGCAGTTCAAAAGG
>NW_006408613.1:5112709-5114150 GCF_000296735.1 Chrysochloris asiatica | reverse complement strand
GAGTAAATTTTTGCTGAATATAATTTTTAAATATTTGATGCAGTACATTTAGAGGGAGCTGCCAGAAATTCAAGCTAGAATAAGGAGAGAACATAAACTAGGGTATATGATACCATTACTTATATCAGATGGATTTTAAGTATAAGCAGAAAATACAAGAAAGATGTTTACTTGTATTTTATCGACTATGCATTTGAGTGTGTAGATCTTAACACACTATAGACAACATAGGCAAGAATGGAAATTATAGAACACTTTATAGTACTCAAGCAGAATCTGTGTATAGACCAAGAGGCAGTCATTTGGACAGAACAAGGAGATACTGAGTGGTTTAAAATAAAAAAAGGTGTGTGTCAGGGATTTTTAGTCTTTCACCATTTTTATTCAATCTGTATACTAAGCAAATAAGCTGAGAAACTGGACTATAAAAAAAGAATTTGGCATTATGATTGGAAGAAGGCTCATTGTTGTTGTTAAGGTGCCTTTGAGTCAGTTGTGACTCATAGTGATCATAGACAGAGTTTCCGAGGTTTTAAATTTTGGATGGAGCAGAAACTCTCATCTTTCTCCCATGGAACGGCTGGTGGGCTCAAACCAGGGACTTCATGGTTCAAAGTCCATTGCTTATCATATGGAAGGCTCATTAAAAACCTGCAATATGCAAAGTGACACCCGCTTGCTTGCTTAAGAACTGCAGGAAGGACCAACTAACCTGTCATGGAAGAAGTATAACCAGGATGCTCCTTAGAAGTAGTCTCATATACTTTAAACATGTGATCAGGAAAGAACAATTCCTAGAGAAGATGATTATACTTTGTAAAGTAGTTTTTGTTGTTAAATGCCATTGAGTTGGTTCTGACTCATAGCGATACTGAATAGAGTTTCCTAGAAGTGGCTGGTGAGTTTGAACCACCAACCTTGGGGTTCAAATCTGGTCAAGTGCTTATCCTATGGCACCACACCAGGAAACTGTATAAAGTAAATGGTCAGAAAATATAAGGAAGACTCTCAATGAGATGGATTGACACAGCAGCTGCAACAATGGGCTCACGCATATCAAAGATTATAAGACTGGGGAATATTTGTTCTGTTGTACATAAGGAAGCTATGGCAGGAATCAACCTATCAGGAACCAAACAGACAGCACCCAACAACAATGATCACATCCTTGTAGGAATTTTAATGGTGCAGTAGTTAAGTACGGCAAACTGACAGAAGAGTGGTGGGTGGTTGTTCCTTCTTCCTAGTCAATTTGTCGTACTGTGGTGGCTTGTGAGTTGCTTTGATTCTGGAAGCTATGCCACAGGTATTTTATATACCAGTGGGGTCACACATGGTGGACAGGTTTCAGATTAGCTTCCAGATGAAAACACTAGGAAGGAGGAGAGATAAACTATTTTTGAATATTTAGGCAATGAAAACCTTAGGAATAACAGAGAAA
>NW_006408613.1:5111874-5112484 GCF_000296735.1 Chrysochloris asiatica | reverse complement strand
GGACATGGAATGTACAAAGTATGAATCTAAGAAAATTAGAAATTGTCAAAAATGAAATGGAACACATAAACATCAATATCTTAGGTATTAGTGAGATGACATGGACTGGTATTGGGCATTTTTAATCTGGCAACCACATGGTTTATTATGCCAGAAATGACAAATTGAATTGGAATGGAGTTGTTATTCACCGTCAGAGAGAACATATCAAGATCTTTCATGAGATACAATGCTGTTTGTGATAGGATAATATCCATGTGCCTATAGGGAAGGCCACTATTAATACCACTATTATTCAAATGTACACACCAAACACTAAACCCAAAGAGGATGAAATAGAATTCTACCAAATCCTTCCATCTGAAATTGATCAAACATGCAATCAAGATGTATTGAACATTACTGGTGATTGGAATGCAAAGGCTGGAAACAAAGAGGAAGGATAAATAGTTGCATAATATGGCCTTGTTGATAGAAATTATGCTGGAAATTGCATGATAGAATTCTGCAAAACCAATGATTTGTTCATTTCAAATACCTTCTTTAGACAGCATAAGAAACTACTCACATGGACCTTGTCAGAGGTAATACATAGAAATCAAATTGACTA